>NC_066580.1:5948242-6110742 GCF_024323335.1 Lathyrus oleraceus
GGAAGCGGGTGGTATGCGCCACTTAGCGGAACATTGACATCACGAGCAGTTCAGACCCTGGTAGGATACTATCGTTACATACTTCGGGTGGTATATGATGGTATTCTGCGAAAGGTTATTTATTGCTGCGTTTCTCTCGACCTTACCCTGGCCTAGATGACACCCGTGAGTGGGGAGGGAATGATCTTTGTTCAGGTACAGACAGATGGTGACTCAGGTGGTGACTAATGGTTCATGGATCAGAGTCATATTTATAAGTCGGATTTATGGTCATTTATTGCCGTGACGCCGGAGTGCTGTCCGTGATTTATCAGTGGGGATCCGTTTATTTCAGGATTCCCCGGGCCGAGATATTTATCAGTGGGGATCCGTTTATTTCAGGATTCCCCGGGATTCAGATGGTTGTGATTGTCTGCTCAGAGACCAGTGATGATGATGATGTATCTGTCTTCCGTTTATTTCGGAACCCGTGGGTTGAATTGGTGATTGTACATTCCTCAGATGGTTATGATCGGTTCAGAGGCCGTAACTCAGTGCAACAGATGTTCAGATGACTTGGAGGATGGCACAACGCATTGCATTCATCATCTGCATCATTCTCATTTTGCATTCATCTGCACCACACCTACGTCTAGCCATATGGGGAGTATTATTGATTGAGAATCTGGTTGAGAGACATCTTGAATTTCAGAATACGGATGTCAAAATGTTATCTGTCTCGATGAAACCAGGATCAAAAGACAGAAGCTTCCTCATATGGATAGACGTTGCATTCATGCATATTAATCTGTCTGCTGTTTTGCAGGAATCATTGCTCGTGCTCGCAGAGCTGTACCTTTGCACTCAACACGCCCTCACAGATATTACACCAGACGCAATACTCCCAGACTGATGGATCTCCCAAGTACTGATCTCCTCGAGCTGAAAGACAAAATGACTGAGCTGATCAACATCATGCAGGGTTTGCAGTTGGTCAGAAGGCTCTGGCTGATAAGGTGAGAAGCTCGAGCGGGCTTCAGCAGCGAACAGTGGGGTTAATCTGGATGGTGTCTCCACCAGGGGCTGGGCGGATCCAGAGACGACGGAAAGAGGACAAACCATTGGTGTGGTGAATAATGCTGGTGCTGGTGGCCAACCGGGACAGAATCTGAAGGATAATTTTGTGCCTCCATTCTATGGGTTTGATGAAGACCAGGAGGAAGACAGGGAGGCTGACCAGTTTTCAATGCAGAATGAACCGTTTGTTCCTATAGTGCTCCACCTCAGAATAAGGAGATTCAGCTGTTGGCTGAAAAGATCAAAGTGTTGGAGAGCTATGCCACTCCCGGGGTGGTGAATATGTCTAACATGGGGCTGGTCGAGGGGATTGTGATCCCACAGAAATTCAAAGCGCCTGCATTCGACAAGTATAATGGGAGTGCTTGTCCGGAAACTCACCTCCAAGCTTTCGTCCGCAAGATCTCTGCGTACACGACAGATCAGAAGCTGTGGATGTATTTCTTCCAAGACAGTCTGTCTGGAGGATCCTTGGAATGGTATACCAAGCTGAAATCTTCTGATATCAAAAGCTGGCAAGATCTTGGAGATGCCTTCTTTAAACAGTATCAGTTCAATGCTGGTATGGCTCCGAGTCGTACCCAGCTGCAGGGTATGTCTCAGAAGAATAACGAGGGGTTTAAAGAGTATGCTCAGCGGTGGAGGGAGTTGGCTGCCAGAGTTCAACCTCCGCTAGTGGACAGAGAGATGTCTGATCTCTTCATGGGTACCCTGCAAGGGTTTTGCTGCAAAGAATGGTGGGCTGTCCGGTAACCAACTTTGCAGACATTATGGTGGCTGGGGAGAGAATCGAAAGTTGGCTGAGAATGGGGAAGATACAAGGTAATGCTTCGTCATCAGGGTCGAAGAAGCCATTCGGGAACGGTCAGCGCAAGAATGAGGGTAATACCAGTGCGGTCTACGCTCAGAGAGGACCCAGTAGGGATCGTTACTTCCAGCGCACCGCTGCGGTAACCATTCCTGCTGACAATCAGCCTGCACAACAGCAACAGCAGCGTCAGCCATTTCAGCAGAGGTCTCAGAGGGCAGGATATCCAGTCAGGAGGAGGATGAATGATCGGCATTTTGACAGGCCGCCTGTGACATACTCTGTCCTATTGAAAAAGTTGAAAGATATGGGGCTGGTACAGTTGAGGACTTTGGCACCTATGGGACCTGATCAAAGGCCAGCCATTTTGATGAAAATGTCAAATGTGAATTCCATTCGGGTGCTCCCGGGCACAGTGTAGAGGACTGCAAAGCTTTTAAGCACGTAGTCCAAGACCTGTGGATTCAAAGCAATCAACTTTGCTCCATCTCCCACGTTAATGCCAATCCCATGCCGGCACATGGTCAGGCAATGGTGAGCGCAATTACTGAAGATTCGGATCACACCTGTGTGATGGGTAAAGAGACTGACAGCGACTTGCAAGTTTGATGGTTGGATAAAGCCGTGCGTACCAGGAAGCTGGAAGGCTTAAAAAAAGATCATCACTGTTACTCGTCCTGAAGAGTAATGATTTCCTGTTTTCAGTTTTATTTGCATGAAAGCCATACGTGTTGCCCGACACGTAATGGTCCATTGTAAGGGCCACCTCATGTTCATAATTTACATTTCTGCATCATAAATAAATGGATGTTTTTCAGTCAAAAAGCGGTGTTCCCTGTTTTTCATTTATTTTTGCAGTTTAAAAACAAATAAAAATGGCAATGTTTATTTTCATTTTTCCTTTTTGATTTGTCTCGTCCCAAAATTCAAAAATAATTCTCCGGATCTCGTTGATAACAATTTGGTTACACCTCATATGACTTCGACAAACCGATCTATCTTGCTGAAGAAGAAGACGAAGAAGATTGTGATCTGCCGGAATTAGCCAGGTTGTTTAAACAAGAGGAGAAGGTGATTCAGTCGCATGAAGAGCGAATTGAGATTGTTATCCCAAGCACCGCCGAGGTTAGGAAAGAAATAGGAAAATGAGGCCGCTTCAGAGGCGAATCGAGAGCAGGATGGTAGCCTTGTTGAAAGAGCATGTGGATGCCTTCACCTGGTCGGGTCAGGATACGCCAGGGCGGATACCAATGTCGTTGTGCACAAGCTACCATGGAAAGGAGACTGTCCTCTAAAGAAGCAGAACGCCAATGCCTGTATCAGAGAGCCATGGTGACTTTGTTTCGTGATCTAATTCATCATGAAATTGAATGCTATGTTGATGACATGATAACAAAGTTCCATACAGAAGTGGGGCATCTGGCTGACCGGGGCAAGTCGTTTGACCGGTTGAGACAAGTCAAACTGAGGTTGAATTCAAGCGAGTGCACTATCAGAGTGCGGTCTGGTAAGCTGTTGGGGTTCATTGTGAGGGAGGAATCGAGGTTCATCCTGCAAAAAAAAAAAAAAAAAAAAAAAAAAAACGCCTGAACCGAGAATGGAATGAGAGGTTCGTGGTTTCTTAGAAAGATTGAACTACCTGTCATGGTTCACATCTCATCTAACAGCCACGTATGAACCCATGTTCAAGATGTTGAAAAAAAGATCAAACGGTCAGGTGAAATAATGATTGCCAAGGGGCATTGAAAAATAAAAGAATAAGTTGCAGGGAACCTCTGATTCTGATACCTCCTGTGGAAGGGGCAATTATCAATTCTGTACTTGACGGCCTTCGAGGGGTCTATGAGGTGAAGTGGGTCAGCATGACGCGTCTTGTCGAAAAGAGCATGCAATTTACCTTAGCAAAAAGTTTACCGACTGTGAAACAATACATTCACTGTTCGAGAAAACTTGATGTACTTTGGCATAGGCTGCTCGCCGACCGAGACAGTATATGCTGATTCATGCCACTTTGTGGATTTCCGAGATGGATCCGATCGAGTATGTGTTTGAGCAGCCAGCATCGACCGGACGGGTTGCGGGAGAGCAAAAGAATGTTGACTGATTTGTGATACTCTCAGAAAGCAATAAAGGGGTGTATTGTCTGATTACATAGCCCAGCAACCCGTTGAGGTTATCAACCGATGAAGTTCGAGTTCCCTGATGAGGACATCTTGAGGTGCT
This sequence comes from Lathyrus oleraceus, assembly GCF_024323335.1. Lineage (NCBI taxonomy): Eukaryota > Viridiplantae > Streptophyta > Magnoliopsida > Fabales > Fabaceae > Lathyrus > Lathyrus oleraceus. Next base: position 5,952,330 of record NC_066580.1, read on the forward strand.
CTAATCGAAAGATTGAGAGTAACCGATCCCGGAGGAGGGGCCTGACCCCGAATCCGAACGGATTCCGATGTCTGATGGGGAGGTTAAGGTGAATAGGCTTTTGTTGCCAGGATAGCATTTGAATGCGCCAGCAGGGTGGCTAAGTACGAAGCTTGTATCCTGGGTACCGTACCGTAGTACGTACATCTACTGGGGCAACTCCTTTCTCATTGGTATATGGAATGGAGGTTGTGTTACCTGTTGAGGTTCAGATTCCCTCTTTGAGAGTCCTGGTGGACGTGAAGTTGCAAGAGGCTGAATGGGTAAGGACCCGGTACGAAGAGTTGAGCCTGATTGAAGAAAAGAGGCTAGCAGCCATCTGTCATGGGCAGTTGTACCAGTAGAGAATGAAGCGTGCTTTTGACGAGAAGGTGCGACCTCGGGTATATCACGTAGGTGATATGGTGCTGAAAAGGATCCTTCCTCCTCAAAACGATCGAAGGGGCAAATGGACACCGAATTATGAAGGTCCATTCGTGGTCAAGAAGGTCTTCTCTGGCGGAGCCTTGTTGTTAACGACCATAGATGGCGAGGATTTTCCATCCCCTGTGAATGCGGACGCAGTTAAAAAAATACTTCGTATAATTGACCCGCTGGACGAAAAAAGAACAAATAGTCCAGGCAAAAATGGGCATCCCGGCGAACCAAAAAACAGAAAAAAGGGTTCGGGCAAAAATTAGGGATAAAATGAGAAAATTGTACACCCGGCAAGTCGAAAACCTGAGAAGGCGACTTGGGCAAAAAAGGGTATCCCGGTGGACTGAAAACCCGAAAGGGCGGTCCAGGCAAAAGAGGGATTGAAACGAACAACTGCGTCTGGCATGATCGTTTGCGCTTTGGTTGAAGCATCATGGATAATACCCGGTAGGGATCGGTTGGAATCGTCTTGTTCAGAAGGCAGAAAGCAAGGAGAGTCTGAGGACATATGGGGTGTAACTGAGTTGGAACTCAATGAGATCACGGGTTTCACATTGCCATTAGGATAGATTTTTCTTTTGAGCGCAATTACCTCTTTTCAGGAATTGCTTCCTTTTGTATTGCTCATTTGAGTCACACTTTTCAAATCAATAAAATGCACATTCGGTCAAATATTTTGTTTTTGTTTTTCATTACCGTTTTGATTGCAAAAACATCCAATTATTTTTGATAAAGAATCTTTGCATTTTAACACATACAGGTTCCTTCCAATGCATGTTTATAAGATTGAAAGCTTGAAATCTTATTTGGAAGGTTGAGTGACCCAAGTGTTGAAATCTTGACACGCCTGGGGCACGGTTTTATCTAACGGTCTGTTTTGCATGAACTGTTAGGTATTTTCACTCACTTGCAGGTTGTGGTGTGGAAGCTATTAACAAATCCCCATGGGAGTCCGATCAGGGACAGAGATATCTGAAGAAACGACGAAGTGACGTTGCGACGCACGACGAGCCTTGATGGTAATCAAGAAGACTCTTCAAAGTCGGAAGACTGGAAAGTTTGTAATTCCCCGCAGAGTTCGATCAGGGACGGAGGAGGAATGGAGGGGCGACGAGAGACGTCCGACGACCCTTGAAATTAATCAAGAAGACTCTTCAAAGTCGGAAAATTGAAATTTATGTATAAATCCCAGGAGTACGTCTCTCGTCGAGCGCGGAGCGATTTGAAATGCAAGATGATGGAGCAGAAAAGGTCCAGACGAGTCTGGTAATTCTCAAAAGTGGAAAGCTGGTGCGAGATTAGGAGGTGGATACCGTGGTTCGACGAGTCGATGGGTTTATAGACCAACTTTTCTCATATCTCCAGCAGTTTCCCGAGTGGAGCGGGTTTTTTCAATGACATATTTCTCCAACAGTGTCCATCCTACCAGTGGATTGGACAAGTTTCCGTAGCAAACAAATATCTGTATCCCGGCTGAGGGTATCCTGCATGTGGATTGGATGGGGCATCCCCAGCGGAGTAGTTTTCATTCCCTAGCAGGGTCTGGATGGTTATTCCCAGCAGGTTGAAGATTGCTCATTTCCCCAGCGGGAGTATCTGTGAGGGTTCCTCAAGCAGAGTTGGGATCTGTATCCCCAGCAAGTCGAAGATTGTGGTATTCCCACAGAGTTTGGTGATGGTTCTTCTTCCCCAGCATGTCCTCGAGAGGGTTGGGTGCAAAGGAGGCTTTCCCCAGCAAGGGTGGCATTTTCCCAGCAACAGTGCTATTCCCCGCAGGGTGGTGATCGGAGCAGTGACGAGTTCCTCGGCAGAGAGTCTCGTGTTTCCCAGAAGAGTCCCTTAAGGGGGATGCCTTTTATGCATTCATCATGTAGAATAGAGCATGGCATATTGCATAGAAAAATAAATAAATCGCGTAGCATTTCCGTAATTATGGAGCTTTACGCAGAAAAAATCAATCATGCATCATTGCAAACATCAGCTAGTCTCAGACTGTGGTTACCGTTTGAGAGGTGTTTTGCCAGAAGATGAAGGTGTTACTCCGAGTAGTATAGCCTCATGATTTGATCAAAGGTGGTTTCCCAGTAGTACTATACTGGAGAAGATTTCTTCCGTCGGGCAGAGATGGAAAGGTGATGCGTTCAGCTAGTCTCGAGCCGTGGTTACCGTTTGAGAGGGGTTTCGCCAGAGAATGCGGGTGTTTCTCCGGGGAGTTTAGCATCATGACGTCAGATCAGCAATGTTCCCCAGTAGTGCGATATTGGAGGAAATGTTTCCGTCAGACAGAGATGGAAGTAAAATCAGAGGACGTTACGCGATCAGCGCGATTCCGGGCTTCAAATGCAATGATTAAAGATCATTAGTACAAGAGTTTTCCGGTATTCAGACCGAGGCGGTATTCAGACCGAAGTGGCGTTCAGGCCAGTTTCCGATTTTCAGATCGAAGAAGTTTCCGATTTCCAGATCGAAGAAGTTTCCGATTCCCAGATCGAAGAAGTTCTCAACAGTCAGGACGAAGAACTTGTGGCACTCCGGCCAGTTTCCGATTTCCAGATCGAAGAAGTTTCCGATTTCCAGATCGAAGAAGTTTCCGATTCCCAGATCGAAGAGGTTCTCAACAGTCAGGACGAAGAACTTGTGGCACTCCGGCCAGTTTCCGATTCCCAGATCGAAGAAGTTTCCGATTTCCAGATCGAAGAAGTTTCCGATTTCCAGATCGAAGAAGTTCTCAACAGTCAGGACGAAGAACTTGTGGCACTCCGGCCAGTTTCCGATTTCCAGATCGAAGAAGTTTCCGATTTCCAGATCGAAGGAGTTTCCGATTTCCAGATCGAAGAGGTTCTCAACAGTCAGGACGAAGAACTTGCGGCAATCCGGCCAGTTTCCGATTTCCAGATCGAAGAGGTTCTCAACAGTCAGGACGAAGAACTTGTGGCACTCCGGCCAGTTCCGATTTCCAGATCGAAGAAGCTCACGATTATTAGATCGATGCAGCTTGCGGCAATCCAGCCAGTTTCCCGGTATCCAGACCGAAGTGGTATCCAGACCGAAGAGGTGTTCAGACCAAAGTGGGGTTCAGGCCAAGAAAATGAAAAAGAGCAAAGAAAATTTCGGGGTTCAAGAAAAAGGAAAAAAGAGAAAAGAAGAGTTGACAATCCCGAGTGGATGCGTGGTGTTCAGACCATGGTTATCCCTGCGTTACCATTTATTTTGGTATCCAGGTCGACGTTTTTCAAAGATTGAGTTTCTTCGCCGATGCTGACAGGCGTTGTTAATTATTATCCCATCAGAGTGCAAATTGTTCGTCTGTTCTTGGTATTCAATCACTCTTCATCCTGATCATCCGAAAGCCGAGGCTATTTCGTATCGACCGGTTCACAGTGGATTGAATAGGGGCAGCTGTAACACCTCAAAATTTGCCCTCCTCTCTGGGGACTAGCATTAACATATTTGCATTTCATTTTAGGGCATTAGGCATTTCATATTGCATAACATGTGGTTACATTGTGCAAGCCATCTTCCCAAGTCTTGATCAGAGGATGAGGAAGTCAAGTGCAAGCCTAGGGTTTTACTGACTGGTCATGGCCATCTGAGGATTGGGCTGTGAATTAGGGTTTCATGATTCTCAATGGATGTTGGTCTTCATATTGACTACAATGATACATCATCATCATCATGGTTGGTTATCATCAGAAGGATCAAGTGTTGAGGCTGATTCCTTGAGATTAGGGTTTTGACCACTGGTCAACCCTAATCAGTTGCATTGGGCCAGTCAGGGCATAGTCAGGAGATGGGGTCTATGATGGATGTGGGGTTCATTATGTGATTATATGGAGATTATTTAGGCTAGGGTTTCACCCTTGAGCCATTTCAGTTGAAGATTGGAGCTCAGATTGATCTATGCATTGCCAGATTCATCTGTCAGTTGAAAAGTCAACTGTGGTCAACTGTACATGATTTGATGGATTTGGAGGTGGAAGTGAGTTAGATACACTTCATTCATGTTGGAACAAGTGTTATATGACATTGCAAAGCTTAAAACTGAAGAAAATCAAGTCAGGACAAAAACTGCCAAAAATAGAAGGTGACCTGTAACTGAAGTTTCCAAAAATGGAAAGTTTTGGACCTCAAAGCCACGTGTCCAAAGAAGCTTCAAATGGAAATTTGTTCAACATGAAAGTTGTAGATCTTGTTCTCACCTTTCCAAAAAGTCCAAGAACTTGAAAATCCCATGTATGGTTGGAAAGTTATGGCTCAGTGAAATTAAAAAATGACCTGTAATCAGGAGGCCATAACTTCCACATGGTTTGTCCAAATTGCAAGTTCTTTATATGCACAAACTCCATTTGACATGTACTTTCATGGTGCATAATTGGATTTTCCCAAAAATGGCCAAGGCAAAAAGTCACTTTTCAACTGGACAGCTGAATTGGACCAGGGGCAAAATTGTCCAACTTTCAAAATAATTGGAATTTTGAGATGGGACTTTTTGCTACACCTCAGAAATGGCATTTTAAGCTTGTTTGAATCATCATTTCAGGGCCAAGGCATATGGTTTGAGATTTGGTTTGGAAAATGGAAGTGCTAAAAATGGACATTTTGCTACCACATAGTGAAATTGAGAAATAAGTATCCAATGAGAGTGAGGCAAGTGGCAATGGATTACATATGTTATTTAGAGTTTGCATGAGCTGTCAACAGGTGTCATTGGCTGTTATGTGGAAATTACATTTTTACCCTCTCTTGAAAGTTCCAATTTCACTTAACAATGCATTTGGTTGATTAAACTTGATTAAGGGGTAATTAAGCATTCATATATAAACAAAAACCCATTCTAATCATAACTGATTTTCACATTTCCCCAAATTGGATCTGAAAACCTCTCACATTCATCAATTTCATCAAGAACACAAAAGCTTCAATCTCATCAAACTTCATCAAATCTCAACCAATCTTTGAGATTCCTTTTGCATTCATCTCATCTCATCATCTTCTCAAACTGTTCGTGCCAATTGGAGGGAGAAGAGTGGCAAAACGTGACTGTCATAGGAAGGTGCTCCAATGGAAAATCAAGAATTCGCATGCTAGGAGTGGAACCAATTGAACCTGAGCTTGGAACACGACTTCTTGAAGCTTGCTGTGCTGCTGTTTTGGACTCATAGGCTTGGAAACGTCACAATCGACACTGCCATATCCAGGTTTGAAGGTTTTTCGAATCTCGTGTTTCTTTAATTACTTATGTGCGTTTGAAAGTGCTTGTCACGTAGGTCATGGATATGCTTGTGGTTTATGAAATGGATGACTGTGTAGGGAGAAATCTAGGATTGAAATTTTGTGCCAAAACCCTAAGTGATTCGATTCGCTTGATATAGGAGCTTTGAGGTTGTAATGAGTTCGTATTCGTGTTGTTGATGTTCATACGAGTCCATTGATTATATGCACGTCCATTTTAGTGAAGATTTGGTGTTCTTCGTTTTTTGAAATTCTGGAAATGTTGTGTGATGAAGACGATGAAGAATAGCAGTTTGATCCAAAATCTGATTTGAAAGTTTAAAAAACACATGTTTACCGCCCGCGCCATTGGTATTTACAAGAATGCCATTGGCATTTTAATTAATTTAAATTAATTCATTTTAATTCTTAAAAAATATATTAGCACATTAAAAAATTCACCAAAAATAGTAGGAAATTCAGAAAAATGTGGAGATTTTTTCTATGGCTTTTTTGATGAGTTTAGGATTGTTTTGGCCTATTGGTCAAAGTTGTGCTTGGTAGAAATTCCATTTGCCCTAGGGTTCTTTAATACATGTTCATTTTTGATACCTTGCACCATTTGGCTTGTGAAATGCACATATTGTAAAATAAATTCTTGGAAATTTTTGTGGTGATTCTTGACTGGTTGATGTTCATTTATATGTAAATTTCATGCATTTTTGATACCTGGCCATGGAGTTATGAATTTTTGAACATAGGTGTGACAATGTGTGTCACACCTCATTGTGCCAATTTGCTGGATTTAATTGATTGACCTATGCTTGTTGAAATGAGATGAAATTTTACATGAGTGTTGATTTACATGTTAGGAAGCTATGAGAATTTTTGTGGAATTTTTCATTGCATTTTCAAATTGATTGTGATTTTTCATTTCTGTTGACCAATTGTGCAAGCTTGTGTGACATAGGTTGGTAGATTGATTGGGAAATGCTCATATGGTACTGTATAATCATGAAATTTGATATGCTTGTAGTAGACACATGTTAGGACCTCCCTGTTTTGGTCTCATCCATTTCTTTTTTGTTTTCATTGAGTTATGAATTTTTGAAGTGGAAGCATGTATTGATGTTGTGATTTGAAGCATGAAATTGTGACTGTTTTTGTTGATTTTCATTGACATGGTTCCATTTGCCCAAATGAGCTCAAATTTGACATGGTAGACTTTGAATATCCCCTGTTTAGGTGTAATTTATTTGAGAATTTTTGGATTTGTTTTGGCATGGATTTGAATGCAATAGTTCTGTTTGTATGCTTGGTGCTTCATTTGAACTAGTTTGCCTTATTTTGTGCATAACATGAGCATAATGAATGATATAAACATGAGACCAATGATGTTTGTTCTTGTTTGATGTTAATTTGAATTTGGTTTGAAGATACCTTGCTGTTTAGGATTTTTTATTGCTTTTGGACCCTAGGCTTGGCCTAGTGGTCTTGTTGCTAATGTTTGTTTGATTTTTCAGGATCAAAGGCATAATGCACATGGATAATGGTCCAAATCAATTTTGATTGATGTTATTAATGTTTGTACACTAACATAACTTGGTTTTGTAGGTTGTGAAGCTTAGGCTTAAGCCTTGAGCTTGCCTTGTGTGGTGCATTGGGTTGTATAGACTGATTGATTGAACTTGTTGTTTATGGTTTGTCTGTCTGATTACTAACTGTGTTTGATTGTTTCCAGGTACTTTAGTTGCTCAGTTCCTTGTGAACTTTTGCTTTGCTTTGCTTAAGCAACTTGCATTGAGGTAACTTCCTAAACTTCATGTAGTCTGGAGACCCGGCTGTTACCGGGCCGGGCAAATTGACTGAAGTCCTCCTTAAGAGGCAATGATTGTGGTTGTTTATTTTCAAGCCCAAGCAGGAAAAGTCCTTCAAAGAAGGCAATTGGTGGAAGTTAGGGACAAGCAGTCTGTCCCCCACTATTCTGTGAGTCTTCTTCTTGCTCCCATTACATGGTTGTAGCATTGAGATCAAAAGCCCAAGATCTGTTGTGTCAGAGTCATCGAGTATAGAAGGGTTCCCCCATTCTGGACCCATGCTCATTTGTCAGAAGCTCTCCCTGGTTAGGGATAAGAGCTGTGAGGTCTGATCCTCACTTCACCTCTCATCTGCTTCACCTTAGCCTCGTAATGGCAAGGTTAAGAGCAAACCCAGCCCGTACAGACGACTCGCTTCGGCAGTCAAACCTATTGTGTGAGCCACTTGTTTGGTTATAGTGCGTGCTGTGTGGATATCTGTTTGAGATGCTTGTTCTCATTTGATGTATGCTTGAATTATTTTGTATGCTTGTGTGCTGGCTTCTTTCCTGGATAGGAATAGTTTGCTTATGCAAGTAGGATAGAAAACCGAACTTAGGGTAACGATGCATGACAACACTAGGCTCGAGTCCAGCTCCCTAGTAGTGTGTCTTTCCCCGGTTTCTGGTTAGCAATTCAGTCCCTTTCAGGGGAACTACATCGCCCTGATCCTCGTTCCAGACGAGGTATGTAGGCAGGTGGTCGTGCGAGACCACTCCGGGCAACCTTTTTCTTTTTTGTGTGCGTTTACTTGTTATCTGACTGTGCTGTTTGGTGTTTTGGGTTCGGATGCCGACGTAAGCCCAGTAATTGGCTGTCGGGCTCCACGTTTGCCGTTTTGAGTGTGTTTTGGGTTCGGATGCCGACGTAAGCCCAGTGATTGGCTGTCGGGCTCCACGTTTGCCCCTTTGAGTGCGTTTTGGTTCGGATGCCGACGTAATTCCATCCAGTGGTTGTCGGGCTCCATGTTTGCCACCCTTGCTTGTTTGTTTTGTGTTGTTTGGCGTGCGTAAGCCGAACTACAGTGGCTCTGATTCTTGTTCCAGACAAGATATGTAGGCATAAGGTGCGATACCTTATCGAGCTCGTTCCTCCTAACCCCACCTGCGTTCCCCGTGTGTGTGTGTGATGTTTAGCAACCTTTTCTTTTATTCTAGGACGTGGATCCCGTCGAGTACGACGGACGTGAGGGGTGCTAATACCTTCCCCTTGCGTAACCGACTCCCTTACCCTTTCTCTTTGGTCGCAAGACCATGTCTTTCCAGGTTTCTCTGAGCGTTTCCTTTCCCTATCTTGGGATAAATAACGCGCAGTGGCGGCTCTGTGTTGTGTTTTTCTTTGAGCTTCGCCGGTTGATTTTTTCGCGGATGCGACAGCTGGTGACTCTGCTGGGGAATTACGATGTAGACCTATGCTGGTCCATCTTCCCTAAGCGAGTCTCTCCTAGCGTTTTAGGATTAGTTTGGGTTGCTTATTGTGTGTTATTTATTGCATTTATTAATCTAACCAGTGTATATATTTGCATTAATGTCTGCATGCATCATACTATCATATTGTTGCCGTCCTCTGTACAGGTGGTTCCACTGTTTGGGGTGGGGGTTACTCGAGGTAAAAGGCCCAATACCCAGGCTATGAGTGAAATCTAGGAAACCTAGGAATAGAGTGATTCATGGGAAGCGGGTGGTATGCGCCACTTAGCGGAACATTGACATCACGAGCAGTTCAGACCCTGGTAGGATACTATCGTTACATACTTCGGGTGTGTATATGATGGTATTCTGCGAAAGGTTATTTATGCTGCGTTTCTCTCGACCTTACCCTGGCCTAGATGACACCCGTGAGTGGGGAGGGAATGATCTTTGTTTCAGGTACAGATGGTGACTCAGGTGGTGACTAATGGTTCCATGGATCAGAGTCATATTTATAAGTCGGATTTATGGTCATTTATTGCCGTGACGCCGGAGTGCTGTCCGTGATTTATCAGTGGGGATCCGTTTATTTCAGGATTCCCCGGGCCGAGATATTTATCAGTGGGGATCCGTTTATTTCAGGATTCCCCGGGCCGATTCAGATGGTTGTGATTGTCTGCTCAGAGACCAGTGATGATGATGATGTATCTGTCTTCCGTTTATTTCGGAACCCGTGGGTTGAATTGGTGATTGTACATTCCTCAGATGGTTATGATCGGTTCAGAGGCCGTAACTCAGTGCAACAGATGTTCAGATGACTTGGAGGATGGCACAACGCATTGCATTCATTCATCTGCATCATTCTCATTTTGCATTCATCTGCACCACACCTACGTCTAGCCATATGGGGAGTATTATTGATTGAGAATCTGGTTGAGAGACATCTTGAATTTCAGAATACGGATGTCAAAATGTTATCTGTCTCGATGAAACCAGGATCAAAAGACAGAAGCTTCCTCATATGGATAGACGTTGCATTCATGCATATTAATCTGTCTGCTGTTTTGCAGGAATCATTGCTCGTGCTCGCAGAGCTGTACCTTTGCACTCAACACGCCCTCACAGATATTACACCAGACGCAATACTCCCAGACTGATGGATCTCCCAAGTACTGATCTCCTCGAGCTGAAAGACAAAATGACTGAGCTGATCAACATCATGCAGGGTTTTGCAGTTGGTCAGAAGGCTCTGGCTGATAAGGTTGAGAAGCTCGAGCGGGCTTCAGCAGCGAACAGTGGGGTTAATCTGGATGGTGTCTCCAACCAGGGGCTGGGCGGATCCAGAGACGACGGAAAGAGGACAACCATTGGTGTGGTGAATAATGCTGGTGCTGGTGGCCAACCGGGACAGAATCTGAAGGATAATTTTGTGCCTCCATTCTATGGGTTTGATGAAGACCAGGAGGAAGACAGGGAGGCTGACCAGTTTTCAATGCAGAATGAACCGTTTGTTCCCTATAGTGCTCCACCTCAGAATAAGGAGATTCAGCTGTTGGCTGAAAAGATCAAAGTGTTGGAGAGCTATGCCACTCCCGGGGTGGTGAATATGTCTAACATGGGGCTGGTCGAGGGGATTGTGATCCCACAGAAATTCAAAGCGCCTGCATTCGACAAGTATAATGGGAGTGCTTGTCCGGAAACTCACCTCCAAGCTTTCGTCCGCAAGATCTCTGCGTACACGACAGATCAGAAGCTGTGGATGTATTTCTTCCAAGACAGTCTGTCTGGAGGATCCTTGGAATGGTATACCAAGCTGAAATCTTCTGATATCAAAAGCTGGCAAGATCTTGGAGATGCCTTCTTTAAACAGTATCAGTTCAATGCTGGTATGGCTCCGAGTCGTACCCAGCTGCAGGGTATGTCTCAGAAGAATAACGAGGGGTTTAAAGAGTATGCTCAGCGGTGGAGGGAGTTGGCTGCCAGAGTTCAACCTCCGCTAGTGGACAGAGAGATGTCTGATCTCTTCATGGGTACCCTACAAGGGGTTTTTGCTGAAAGAATGGTGGGCTGTCCGGTAACCAACTTTGCAGACATTATGGTGGCTGGGGAGAGAATCGAAAGTTGGCTGAGAATGGGGAAGATACAAGGTAATGCTTCGTCATCAGGGTCGAAGAAGCCATTCGGGAACGGTCAGCGCAAGAATGAGGGTAATACCAGTGCGGTCTACGCTCAGAGAGGACCCAGTAGGGATCGTTACTTCCAGCGCACCGCTGCGGTAACCATTCCTGCTGACAATCAGCCTGCACAACAGCAACAGCAGCGTCAGCCATTTCAGCAGAGGTCTCAGAGGGCAGGATATCCAGTCAGGAGGAGGATGAGTGATCGGCATTTTGACAGGCCGCCTGTGACATACTCTGTCCTATTGAAAAAGTTGAAAGATATGGGGCTGGTACAGTTGAGGACTTTGGCACCTATGGGACCTGATCAAAGGCCAGCCAATTTTGATGAAAATGTCAAATGTGAATTCCATTCGGGTGCTCCCGGGCACAGTGTAGAGGACTGCAAAGCTTTTAAGCACGTAGTCCAAGACCTGGTGGATTCAAAAGCAATCAACTTTGCTCCATCTCCCAACGTTAATGCCAATCCCATGCCGGCACATGGTCAGGCAATGGTGAGCGCAATTACTGAAGATTCGGATCACACCTGTGTGATGGGTAAAGAGACTGACAGCGACTGCAAGTTTGATGGTTGGATAAAGCCGTGCGTACCAGGAAGCTGGAAGGCTTAAAAAAAAGATCATCACTGTTACTCGTCCTGAAGAGTAATGATTTCCTGTTTTCAGTTTTATTTGCATGAAAGCCATACGTGTTGCCCGACACGTAATGGTCCATTGTAAGGGCCACCTCATGTTCATAATTTACATTTCTGCATCATAAATAAATGGATGTTTTTCAGTCAAAAAGCGGTGTTCCCTGTTTTTCATTTATTTTTGCAGTTTAAAAACAAATAAAAATGGCAATGTTTATTTTCATTTTTCCTTTTTGATTTGTCTCGTCCCAAAATTCAAAAATAATTCTCCGGATCTCGTTGATAACAATTTGGTTACACCTCATATGACTTCGACAAACCGATCTATCTTGCTGAAGAAGAAGACGAAGAAGATTGTGATCTGCCAGAATTAGCCAGGTTGTTTAAACAAGAGGAGAAGGTGATTCAGTCGCATGAAGAGCGAATTGAGATTGTTATCCCAAGCACCGCCGAGGTTAGGAAAGAAATAGGAAAATGAGGCCGCTTCAGAGGCGAATCGAGAGCAGGATGGTAGCCTTGTTGAAAGAGCATGTGGATGCCTTCACCTGGTCGGGTCAGGATACGCCAGGGGCGGATACCAATGTCGTTGTGCACAAGCTACCATGGAAAGGAGACTGTCCTCTAAAGAAGCAGAACGCCAATGCCTGTATCAGAGAGCCATGGTGACTTTGTTTCGTGATCTAATTCATCATGAAATTGAATGCTATGTTGATGACATGATAACAAAGTTCCATACAGAAGTGGGGCATCTGGCTGACCGGGGCAAGTCGTTTGACCGGTTGAGACAAGTCAAACTGAGGTTGAATTCAAGCGAGTGCACTATCAGAGTGCGGTCTGGTAAGCTGTTGGGGTTCATTGTGAGGGAGGAATCGAGGTTCATCCTGCAAAAAAAAAAAAAAAAAAAAAAAAAAAAAAAAAAACGCCTGAACCGAGAATGGAATGAGAGGTTCGTGGTTTTTTAGAAAGATTGAACTACCTGTCATGGTTCACATCTCATCTAACAGCCACGTATGAACCCATGTTCAAGATGTTGAAAAAAAGATCAAACGGTCAGGTGAAATAATGATTGCCAAGGGGCATTGAAAAATAAAAGAATAAGTTGCAGGGAACCTCTGATTCTGATACCTCCTGTGGAAGGGGCAATTATCAATTCTGTACTTGACGGCCTTCGAGGGGTCTATGAGGTGAAGTGGGTCAGCATGACGCGTCTTGTCGAAAAGAGCATGCAATTTACCTTAGCAAAAAGTTTACCGACTGTGAAACAATACATTCACTGTTCGAGAAAACTTGATGTACTTTGGCATAGGCTGCTCGCCGACCGAGACAGTATATGCTGATTCATGCCACTTTGTGGATTTCCGAGATGGATCCGATCGAGTATGTGTTTGAGCAGCCAGCATCGACCGGACGGGTTGCGGGAGAGCAAAAGAATGTTGACTGATTTGTGATACTCTCAGAAAGCAATAAAGGGGTGTATTGTCTGATTACATAGCCCAGCAACCCGTTGAGGTTATCAACCGATGAAGTTCGAGTTCCCTGATGAGGACATCTTGAGGTGCTCTAATCGAAAGATTGAGAGTAACCGATCCCGGAGGAGGGGCCTGACCCCGAATCCGAACGGATTCCGATGTCTGATGGGGAGGTTAAGGTGAATAGGCTTTTGTTGCCAGGATAGCATTTGAATGCGCCAGCAGGGTGGCTAAGTACGAAGCTTGTATCCTGGGTACCGTACCGCAGTACGTACATCTACTGGGGCAACTCCTTTCTCATTGGTATATGGAATGGAGGTTGTGTTACCTGTTGAGGTTCAGATTCCCTCTTTGAGAGTCCTGGTGGACGTGAAGTTGCAAGAGGCTGAATGGGTAAGGACCCGGTACGAAGAGTTGAGCCTGATTGAAGAAAAGAGGCTAGCAGCCATCTGTCATGGGCAGTTGTACCAGCAGAGAATGAAGCGTGCTTTTGACGAGAAGGTGCGACCTCGGGTATATCACGTAGGTGATATGGTGCTGAAAAGGATCCTTCCTCCTCAAAACGATCGAAGGGGCAAATGGACACCGAATTATGAAGGTCCATTCGTGGTCAAGAAGGTCTTCTCTGGCGGAGCCTTGTTGTTAACGACCATAGATGGCGAGGATTTTCCATCCCCTGTGAATGCAGACGCAGTTAAAAAAATACTTCGTATAAATTGACCCGCTGGACGAAAAGAACAAAATAGTCCAGGCAAAAATGGGCATCCCGGCGAACCAAAAAACAGAAAAAGGGTTCGGGCAAAAATTAGGGATAAAATGAGAAAATTGTACACCCGGCAAGTCGAAAACCTGAGAAGGCGACTTGGGCAAAAAAGGGTATCCCGGTGGACTGAAAACCCGAAAGGGCGGTCCAGGCAAAAGAGGGATTGAAACGAACAACTGCGTCTGGCATGATCGTTTGCGCTTTGGTTGAAGCATCATGGATAATACCCGGTAGGGATCGGTTGGAATCGTCTTGTTCAGAAGGCAGAAAGCAAGGAGAGTCTGAGGACATATGGGGTGTAACTGAGTTGGAACTCAATGAGATCACGGGTTTCACATTGCCATTAGGATAGATTTTTCCTTTTGAGCGCAATTACCTCTTTTCAGGAATTGCTTCCTTTTGTATTGCTCATTTGAGTCACACTTTTCAAATCAATAAAATGCACATTCGGTCAAATAATTTTGTTTTTGTTTTTCATTACCGTTTTGATTGCAAAAACATCCAATTATTTTTGATAAAGAATCTTTGCATTTTAACACATACAGGTTCCTTCCAATGCATGTTTATAAGATTGAAAGCTTGAAATCTTATTTGGAAGGTTGAGTGACCCAAGTGTTGAAATCTTGACACGCCTGGGGCACGGTTTTATCTAACGGTCTGTTTTGCAGGAACTGTTAGGTATTTTCACTCACTTGCAGGTTGTGGTGTGGAAGCTATTGACAAATCCCCATGGGAGTCCGATCAGGGACAGAGATATCTGAAGAAACGACGAAGTGACGTTGCGACGCACGACGAGCCTTGATGGTAATCAAGAAGACTCTTCAAAGTCGGAAGACTGGAAAGTTTGTAATTCCCCGCAGAGTTCGATCAGGGACGGAGGAGGAATGGAGGGGCGACGAGAGACGTCCGACGACCCTTGAAATTAATCAAGAAGACTCTTCAAAGTCGGAAAATTGAAATTTATGTATAAATCCCAGGAGTACGTCTCTCGTCGAGCGCGGAGCGATTTGAAATGCAAGATGATGGAGCAGAAAAGGTCCAGACGAGTCTGGTAATTCTCAAAAGTGGAAAGCTGGTGCGAGATTAGGAGGTGGATACCGTGGTTCGACGAGTCGATGGGTGTTATAGACCAACTTTTCTCATATCTCCAGCAGTTTCCCGAGTGGAGCGGGTTTTTTCAATGACATATTTCTCCAACAGTGTCCATCCTACCAGTGGATTGGACAAGTTTCCGTAGCAAACAAATATCTGTATCCCCGGCTGAGGGTATCCTGCATGTGGATTGGATGGGGCATCCCCAGCGGAGTAGTTTTCATTCCCCTAGCAGGGTCTGGATGGTTATTCCCAGCAGGTTGAAGATTGCTCATTTCCCCAGCGGGAGTATCTGTGAGGGTTCCTCAAGCAGAGTTGGGATCTGTATCCCCAGCAAGTCGAAGATTGTGGTATTCCCACAGAGTTTGGTGATGGTTCTTCTTCCCCAGCATGTCCTCGAGAGGGTTGGGTGCAAAGGAGGCTTTCCCCAGCAAGGGTGGCATTTTCCCAGCAACAGTGCTATTCCCCGGCAGGGTGGTGATCGGAGCAGTGACGAGTTCCTCGGCAGAGAGTCTCGTGTTTCCCAGAAGAGTCCCTTAAGGGGGATGCCTTTTATGCATTCATCATGTAGAATAGAGCATGGCATATTGCATAGAAAAATAAATAAATCGCGTAGCATTTCCGTAATTATGGAGCTTTACGCAGAAAAAATCAATCATGCATCATTGCAAACATCAGCTAGTCTCAGACTGTGGTTACCGTTTGAGAGGTGTTTTGCCAGAAGATGAAGGTGTTACTCCGAGTAGTATAGCCTCATGATTTGATCAAAGGTGGTTTCCCAGTAGTACTATACTGGAGAAGATTTCTTCCGTCGGGCAGAGATGGAAAGGTGATGCGTTCAGCTAGTCTCGAGCCGTGGTTACCGTTTGAGAGGGGTTTCACCAGAGAATGCGGGTGTTTCTCCGGGGAGTTTAGCATCATGACGTCAGATCAGCAATGTTCCCCAGTAGTGCGATATTGGAGGAAATGTTTCCGTCAGACAGAGATGGAAGTAAAATCAGAGGACGTTACGCGATCAGCGCGATTCCGGGCTTCAAATGCAATGATTAAAGATCATTAGTACAAGAGTTTTCCGGTATTCAGACCGAGGCGGTATTCAGACCGAAGTGGCGTTCAGGCCAGTTTCCGATTTTCAGATCGAAGAAGTTTCCGATTTCCAGATCGAAGAAGTTTCCGATTCCCAGATCGAAGAAGTTCTCAACAGTCAGGACGAAGAACTTGTGGCACTCCGGCCAGTTTCCGATTTCCAGATCGAAGAAGTTTCCGATTTCCAGATCGAAGAAGTTTCCGATTCCCAGATCGAAGAGGTTCTCAACAGTCAGGACGAAGAACTTGTGGCACTCCGGCCAGTTTCCGATTCCCAGATCGAAGAAGTTTCCGATTTCCAGATCGAAGAAGTTTCCGATTTCCAGATCGAAGAAGTTCTCAACAGTCAGGACGAAGAACTTGTGGCACTCCGGCCAGTTTCCGATTTCCAGATCGAAGAAGTTTCCGATTTCCAGATCGAAGGAGTTTCCGATTTCCAGATCGAAGAGGTTCTCAACAGTCAGGACGAAGAACTTGCGGCAATCCGGCCAGTTTCCGATTTCCAGATCGAAGAGGTTCTCAACAGTCAGGACGAAGAACTTGTGGCACTCCGGCCAGTTCCGATTTCCAGATCGAAGAAGCTCACGATGATTAGATCGATGCAGCTTGCGGCAATCCGGCCAGTTTCCCGGTATCCAGACCGAAGTGGTATCCAGACCGAAGAGGTGTTCAGACCAAAGTGGGGTTCAGGCCAAGAAAATGAAAAAGAGCAAAGAAAATTTCGGGGTTCAAGAAAAAGGAAAAAAGAGAAAAGAAGAGTTGACAATCCCGAGTGGATGCGTGGTGTTCAGACCATGGTTATCCCTGCGTTACCATTTATTTTGGTATCCAGGTCGACGTTTTTCAAAGATTGAGTTTCTTCGCCGATGCTGACAGGCGTTGTTAATTATTATCCCATCAGAGTGCAAATTGTTCGTCTGTTCTTGGTATTCAATCACTCTTCATCCTGATCATCCGAAAGCCGAGGCTATTTCGTATCGACAGGTTCACAGTGGATTGAATAGGGGCAGCTGTAACACCTCAAAATTTGCCCTCCTCTCTGGGGACTAGCATTAACATATTTGCATTTCATTTTAGGGCATTAGGCATTTCATATTGCATAACATGTGGTTACATTGTGCAAGCCATCTTCCCAAGTCTTGATCAGGGGATGAGGAAGTCAAGTGCAAGCCTAGGGTTTTACTGACTGGTCATGGCCATTTGAGGATTGGGCTGTGAATTAGGGTTTCATGATTCTCAATGGATGTTGGTCTTCATCTTGACTACAATGATACATCATCATCATCATGGTTGGTTATCATCAGAAGGATCAAGTGTTGAGGCTGATTCCTTGAGATTAGGGTTTTGACCACTGGTCAACCCTAATCAGTTGCATTGGGCCAGTCAGGGCATAGTCAGGAGATGGGGTCTATGATGGATGTGGGGTTCATTATGTGATTATATGGAGATTATTGAGGCTAGGGTTTCACCCTTGAGCCATTTCAGTTGAAGATTGGAGCTCAGATTGATCTATGCATTGCCAGATTCATCTGTCAGTTGAAAAGTCAACTGTGGTCAACTGTACATGATTTGATGGATTTGGAGGTGGAAGTGAGTTAGATACACTTCATTCATGTTGGAACAAGTGTTATATGACATTGCAAAGCTTAAAACTGAAGAAAATCAAGTCAGGACAAAAACTGCCAAAAATAGAAGGTGACCTGTAACTGAAGTTTCCAAAAATGGAAAGTTTTGGACCTCAAAGCCACGTGTCCAAGGAAGCTTCAAATGGAAATTTGTTCAACATGAAAGTTGTAGATCTTGTTCTCACCTTTCCAAAAAGTCCAAGAACTTGAAAATCCCATGTATGGTTGGAAAGTTATGGCTCAGTGAAATTCAAAAATGACCTGTAATCAGGAGGCCATAACTTCCACATGGTTTGTCCAAATTGCAAGTTCTTTATATGCACAAACTCCATTTGACATGTACTTTCATGGTGCATAATTGGATTTTCCCAAAAATGGCCAAGGCAAAAAGTCACTTTTCAACTGGACAGCTGAATTGGACCAGGGGCAAAATTGTCCAACTTTCAAAATAATTGGAATTTTGAGATGGGACTTTTTGCTACACCTCAGAAATGGCATTTTAAGCTTGTTTGAATCATCATTTCAGGGACAAGGCATATGGTTTGAGATTTGGTTTGGAAAATGGAAGTGCTAAAAATGGACATTTTGCTACCACATAGTGAAATTGAGAAATAAGTATCCAATGAGAGTGAGGCAAGTGGCAATGGATTACATATGTTATTTAGAGTTTGCATGAGCTGTCAACAGGTGTCATTGGCTGTTATGTGGAAATTACATTTTTACCCTCTCTTGAAAGTTCCAATTTCACTTAACAATGCATTTGGTTGATTAAACTTGATTAAGGGGTAATTAAGCATTCATATATAAACAAAAACCCATTCTAATCATAACTGATTTTCACATTTCCCCAAATTGGATCTGAAAACCTCTCACATTCATCAATTTCATCAAGAACACAAAAGCTTCAATCTCATCAAACTTCATCAAATCTCAACCAATCTTTGAGATTCCTTTTGCATTCATCTCATCTCATCATCTTCTCAAACTGTTCGTGCCAATTGGAGGGAGAAGAGTGGCAAAACGTGACTGTCATAGGAAGGTGCTCCAATGGAAAATCAAGAATTCGCATGCTAGGAGTGGAACCAATTGAACCTGAGCTTGGAACACGACTTCTTGAAGCTTGCTGTGCTGCTGTTTTGGACTCATAGGCTTGGAAACGTCACAATCGACACTGCCATATCCAGGTTTGAAGGTTTTTCGAATCTCGTGTTTCTTTAATTACTTATGTGCGTTTGAAAGTGCTTGTCACGTAGGTCATGGATATGCTTGTGGTTTATGAAATGGATGACTGTGTAGGGAGAAATCTAGGATTGAAATTTTGTGCCAAAACCCTAAGTGATTCGATTCGCTTGATATAGGAGCTTTGAGGTTGTAATGAGTTCGTATTCGTGTTGTTGATGTTCATACGAGTCCATTGATTATATGCACGTCCATTTTAGTGAAGATTTGGTGTTCTTCGTTTTTTGAAATTCTGGAAATGTTGTGTGATGAAGACGATGAAGAATAGCAGTTTGATCCAAAATCTGATTTGAAAGTTTAAAAAACATGTTTACCGCCCGCGCCATTGGTATTTACAAGAATGCCATTGGCATTTTAATTAATTTAAATTAATTCATTTTAATTCTTAAAAAATATATTAGCACATTAAAAAATTCACCAAAAATAGTAGGAAATTCAGAAAAATGTGGAGATTTTTTCTATGGCTTTGTTGATGAGTTTAGGATTGTTTTGGCCTATTGGTCAAAGTTGTGCTTGGTAGAAATTCCATTTGCCCTAGGGTTCTTTAATACATGTTCATTTTTGATACCTTGCACCATTTGGCTTGTGAAATGCACATATTGTAAAATAAATTCTTGGAAATTTTTGTGGTGATTCTTGACTGGTTGATGTTCATTTATATGTAAATTTCATGCATTTTTGATACCTGGCCATGGAGTTATGAATTTTTGAACATAGGTGTGACAATGTGTGTCACACCTCATTGTGCCAATTTGCTGGATTTAATTGATTGACCTATGCTTGTTGAAATGAGATGAAATTTTACATGAGTGTTGATTTACATGTTAGGAAGCTATGAGAATTTTTGTGGAATTTTTCATTGCATTTTCAAATTGATTGTGATTTTTCATTTCTGTTGACCAATTGTGCAAGCTTGTGTGACATAGGTTGGTAGATTGATTGGGAAATGCTCATATGGTACTGTATAATCATGAAATTTGATATGCTTGTAGTAGACACATGTTAGGACCTCCCTGTTTTGGTCTCATCCATTTCTTTTTTGTTTTCATTGAGTTATGAATTTTTGAAGTGGAAGCATGTATTGATGTTGTGATTTGAAGCATGAAATTGTGACTGTTTTTGTTGATTTTCATTGACATGGTTCCATTTGCCCAAATGAGCTCAAATTTGACATGGTAGACTTTGAATATCCCCTGTTTAGGTGTAATTTATTTGAGAATTTTTGGATTTGTTTTGGCATGGATTTGAATGCAATAGTTCTGTTTGTATGCTTGGTGCTTCATTTGAACTAGTTTGCCTTATTTTGTGCATAACATGAGCATAATGAATGATATAAACATGAGACCAATGATGTTTGTTCTTGTTTGATGTTAATTTGAATTTGGTTTGAAGATACCTTGCTGTTTAGGATTTTTTATTGCTTTTGGACCCTAGGCTTGGCCTAGTGGTCTTGTTGCTAATGTTTGTTTGATTTTTCAGGATCAAAGGCATAATGCACATGGATAATGGTCCAAATCAATTTTGATTGATGTTATTAATGTTTGTACACTAACATAACTTGGTTTTGTAGGTTGTGAAGCTTAGGCTTAAGCCTTGAGCTTGCCTTGTGTGGTGCATTGGGTTGTATAGACTGATTGATTGAACTTGTTGTTTATGGTTTGTCTGTCTGATTACTAACTGTGTTTGATTGTTTCCAGGTACTTTAGTTGCTCAGTTCCTTGTGAACTTTTGCTTTGCTTTGCTTAAGCAACTTGCATTGAGGTAACTTCCTAAACTTCATGTAGTCTGGAGACCCGGCTGTTACCGGGCCGGGCAAATTGACTGAAGTCCTCCTTAAGAGGCAATGATTGTGGTTGTTTATTTTCAAGCCCAAGCAGGAAAAGTCCTTCAAAGAAGGCAATTGGTGGAAGTTAGGGACAAGCAGTTTGTCCCCCACTATTCTGTGAGTCTTCTTCTTGCTCCCATTACATGGTTGTAGCATTGAGATCAAAAGCCCAAGATCTGTTGTGTCAGAGTCATCGAGTATAGAAGGGTTCCCCCATTCTGGACCCATGCTCATTTGTCAGAAGCTCTCCCTGGTTAGGGATAAGAGCTGTGAGGTCTGATCCTCACTTCACCTCTCATCTGCTTCACCTTAGCCTCGTAATGGCAAGGTTAAGAGCAAACCCAGCCCGTACAGACGACTCGCTTCGGCAGTCAAACCTATTGTGTGAGCCACTTGTTTGGTTATAGTGCGTGCTGTGTGGATATCTGTTTGAGATGCTTGTTCTCATTTGATGTATGCTTGAATTATTTTGTATGCTTGTGTGCTGGCTTCTTTCCTGGATAGGAATAGTTTGCTTATGCAAGTAGGATAGAAAACCGAACTTAGGGTAACGATGCATGACAACACTAGGCTCGAGTCCAGCTCCCTAGTAGTGTGTCTTTCCCCGGTTTCTGGTTAGCAATTCAGTCCCTTTCAGGGGAACTACATCGCCCTGATCCTCGTTCCAGACGAGGTATGTAGGCAGGTGGTCGTGCGAGACCACTCCGGGCAACCTTTTTCTTTTTTGTGTGCGTTTACTTGTTATCTGACTGTGCTGTTTGGTGTTTTGGGTTCGGATGCCGACGTAAGCCCAGTAATTGGCTGTCGGGCTCCACGTTTGCCGTTTTGAGTGTGTTTTGGGTTCGGATGCCGACGTAAGCCCAGTGATTGGCTGTCGGGCTCCACGTTTGCCCCTTTGAGTGCGTTTTGGTTCGGATGCCGACGTAATTCCATCCAGTGGTTGTCGGGCTCCATGTTTGCCACCCTTGCTTGTTTGTTTTGTGTTGTTTGGCGTGCGTAAGCCGAACTACAGTGGCTCTGATTCTTGTTCCAGACAAGATATGTAGGCATAAGGTGCGATACCTTATCGAGCTCGTTCCTCCTAACCCCACCTGCGTTCCCCGTGTGTGTGTGTGATGTTTAGCAACCTTTTCTTTTATTCTAGGACGTGGATCCCGTCGAGTACGACGGACGTGAGGGGTGCTAATACCTTCCCCTTGCGTAACCGACTCCCTTACCCTTTCTCTTTGGTCGCAAGACCATGTCTTTCCAGGTTTCTCTGAGCGTTTCCTTTCCCTATCTTGGGATAAATAACGCGCAGTGGCGGCTCTGTGTTGTGTTTTTCTTTGAGCTTCGCCGGTTGATTTTTTCGCGGATGCGACAATATGCATTTAAGCATGTTGTATACATTATGAATAGAGTGCTTAGCTCAGCCCTTAAAAACAAGTCACCATATTATATGATATTCAAGGAAGACCCTGATATTCACACCTTAAAAGTGTTTTGCACCTTGACATATGCTTCCACCCTGCAATCACACAAAACCAAGCTTGACCATAGAGGAAGAAAATGTATTTTCTTAGGCTTAAAGCAAGGTGTCAAAGGGGTTATTCTCTTAGACATGAATAACCAAGACATATTTATTTCTAGGAATGTTGTCCATTATGAACACAATTTTCCTTATGTCCCCAATTGGAAATACCATACGTGTCCTAACTCTGAAAAACCACAAGAAGAAATTTCACCCATTTTCCATTATCCTTCACAACATGATGCCATCCCTTGTGAAGAACAAAATTCCACCAATTTTAACCATGACAATTCACACGTGCCAAATGATTATGAATATGACACTAGCTACCCTGAACCTAACAATCATGATATTGACACTTCTCTAATTCATAATGAGTCTAACACCACCATTGAACCTGAAAGTTCACAAATACCTACTAGAAATAGAAACCCTTAAGCTCATCTCAAGGATTATGTGTGTAGTTCTTTAAGCAATCAACCAATGCCATCATCTTCAAGAACTCCATATCCCATCTTATCTTTTCACTCTTTTAAGTCTTTGTCTCTTAATCATGAATCATTTAGCTACTTCATTAGTCTTAATCATGATCCAAAAAATTATGTGGAAGCATGTAAGGATGATAATTGGCTAAAAGTTATGAATTATGAATTAGAAGCAATAACTATCAATAGTACTTGGAAACTGGTAGATTTACCACCTAATGTCATACATATTAGGAGAAAATGGGTCTACAAAATCAAGCATAATGTTGATGGCACAGTTGAAAGGTACAAGGCACGACTAGTTGCAAAAGGATATAGTCAAATAGAAGGCCTGGATTTTTTTGACACTTTTTCACCTGTAGCAAAGATGTCCACGGTTAGGGTGTTGCTTGTAGTACCCTCCATCAAGAACTGGAATTTGCATCAGTTAGATGTCAACAATGCTTTTTGCATGGTGATCTAGATTAAGATGTTTACGTGAGTGTTCCACAAGGCATTACATGCACCAAACCCAACCAAGTTTGCAAGATGATCAAAAGTCTTTATGGTTTGAAGCAGGCTAGTAGAAAGTGGTATGAAAAGCCTACGAACTTGTTGCTCAAACTTGGGTACACTTAGTCAAACTTATATTGTTCCATGTTCACATTGATAAAAGATGGTCATATCACATTTTTATTAGTTTATGTTGATGATGTTATCCTGGTAGACACATCTTCACAAGAGTTTGATCGAATCAAACAAATCCTACACAATGCTTTCAAAATCAAGGACCGTGGAAAATTGAAATATTTCCTGGGTCTTGAAGTGGCACATTCAGAAGAAGTAATAATCATATCACAGATAAAGTATTTCCTAGATTTATTGGAAGACACAAGATCACTTACAGCTAAACCTGTTGACACTCCTCTTAATTCATCCATCAAACTGCACCAATACCAAAGCAAGCCTTTTGAAGATGTCATAACATATATAAGACTCATTGGGAGATTATTGTACCTAAAGAATACAAGGCCTGACATCACATTGGAAACACAATAACTAAGTCAATTCTTGCAAATTTCTAGCGGGATACATTATCATGTTGCATGCATAATGGTTTTTGAAAGAGAATCTTGGTAGAGGTTTGATGTTTTCAAGGAATTCAAGCTTTCAAATTTTGGGATATACTAATACAAATTGGGCAGAATGTGTTGATTCAAGGAGATCTACATCAGGATATTGCTTCTTCTTAGGATCATCCCTTATATCTTTGTAAGATAAGAAGCAGGAGACCATAGCTAGATCATCATCTGAAGCAGAATATAAAGCTCTTGGATCAGCCACATGTGAGCTAATTTGGTTACTCTATATCTTAAAGGATATTGATGTTACATGTTGAAAACTTCTGGAATTATACTGTGATAATCAAAATGCTATTAACATAGCTTCAACTCATGTATTCCATGAAAGAACAAAATATATAGAGATTGATTGTCATCTTGTGGGAGAGAAGATCAAATAAGGGGTCTTCAAGCTGCTATCAATATCTTCACAAGAACAATTGGTTGATTTCCTCACAAAACCTTTGGCCACAATCAAGTTCCAAAAGTTTGTCTCCAAGCTTGGCATGCTAGACATCTACCATGCTTGAGCTTGGTGGATTATGTTGAGATATTGCATATTTTTCCCTTCAATTTCAAGTTGTTTCTATACTATCCTTTTCTAGCAGTTTTCATAAGTTAGTTAAACTAATTTTATGTTTTAGGGAAGTTCTAGTTAGTTTATTATTAGAGGTTGTTAGATTGTGTAACTCAGTTAGGGTTCTAGTTCTTCTATCTATATAAGTTTGTAATGATCTCCTTTTCCATTTAAGCACAATAACAAACTATTATTGCTTCACTTTTATCTCCTTCTTTCTCAAGCTCCTTTCATGGAGTTTTTGCTTTGTTAAGACCAAAATAAATTTATGTGTTTAGCAAATGACAAATCATACCCAAAATTTATTCCAAAATTTTAAGCAATGAGACAAGGTATATGATGCGCAATTAATACCATTGTAAATTAGAATCAATAACATAAATATATTATTCATATAGTAGCCATAAAATGTATCTAACTAAGACTCTGATACCAATTGATGTATTTAATAAAATCAGATAGATACATATTACTATATTGAAAAATATTTAAGATTGATAAGAGTGATGATGTACCTTTTAGGATTCTAGATATTCTCGTCAAAGAGAGTGAGTGTAACATCCTAAAGTCCTAAAAATTCTTATTTAAGCAAAACCATGCAAAATAAAACTTTTTATTCAACAAATGGTGTCACAAATGTTATTGGTGTATAAATAGCAAGGATAATTTCAATAACATTATTTATCAATCACATATTTTTAGATTCACAACAATAAACAATCACAATGAAGGGATGTAATGCAATGTAATTCTCCTCCAAATGCATGTGGTAACCAAGGTTTTGGATTTCAAATTTATGTTACTGATTGATCCAACGTCAATGGTTCCTCTCTGAACCAACGATTCCTTTGTGAATCTGAGACCCATTTCAGGTTCCTCTGTTAAATATCATCAATATAAGGACACCACTGTAGTTCCTCTCTGAACTACTCAACTCAAAATATATATATAATTACAGTTCAACTCAATACATATAATTATATAATTATTCACAAATTCTCATCAATGGGGTAACCATATTATTATACAATCTCAACAATGCTCATAAGCATACTCTAGCCTTATCTCACAGCTCACCATCATGACTCTGAACACGTCAAATTACTCAAATCCAACCCTCCTGATTCAAATATCACTCCCAATACATCAACATAACTAAAAAAATTACTCATACTCTAAACATGTTAAATGTCTCAGAATCAACCTTTTTGGTTCGACTCAATCAATCACACGCTTAAAACTCATTTATCATTAATAACGATTAAACCATTCAGGATTTATATCTATGTTACTATTCATTTACAAACACCATGAGTAACACAATGAATTCACATCTCCACGTCCACATTTAACATATGAAGACATTACCATGAGGTATTATTACCTAATTTTTGACTCTTTTTTTGTCATTTTTTTACTTTTCGACTCTCTGATTTTTTGCCCTATTGAAAAAATCTAAACTCACCTCGCCTATTTGACTACCCATCATCTCAATACAAGTTAAGCAAGGTTAATAAGACTCAAAAGAAAAACATACAAATTCATATATGCTAACCTTATCACAAGACACAACCATTATTCATTCAATCAATTCCATTTTATCAAAAGGCATCAACAAGATTATCAAAACAAGATCAATAATGATCAAATTCAAACTCATTATAATATTATCACAATAATCGCCTTATAAAGTTTAGCCAAACCTCCATTGGCAACAATCATAAACACAAAGAAACAACAAGAAGAAGAAAAAGATAAGAGGGTAAGGAACCATCACTATCCACCTGTCTAAACACCCACATGTGAAAAGTTCCCCCCTTACCTCAAATTTGCATAAATCATTGAAGTTTTAGCTTTTAGGATTTCTCTTTGTTCCTTCCAACGTTCTTCTTAGGTTTTGCCTCTTTCTCCACTTTTCTCCAATTCACATTCTAACTCTTTTTTCTCCCTATTCTTCTATTTAAAACAAATAAAATAAACCTAATTCTTTTATTTTTATTATTCTCACCACTTTCCCTCAATTTATGTTAATTCTCCCTTCACCCTATTATTTTTATTTAAACTCTATTTTCTTCTCAAAACTCATAATTCTCTATTTTTCTATTATTTTAATTAATTAAAAATAACAATAATCCTAATAATTCCCTAACACTCCTAACTTCATTATTAGAGCATCCAATTAAATTAAATAAAACATTTTAGCACTCACAGACAATTATATAAAGCATTTAAATTCAATAAACAAAAAAATAAATAATTTGAAATTGGAGTGTTACAACTCTTTTGCACTTAAAATAATTTTCGTCCTCGAAAATTACCTGAAGGAAACATATCAGGATGTTTCAAGTTCTCACATCACGCTTCCTCCAGCAGGTCCTCCCCATGTCACCTTCACTAAAGCAAACTCTTTACCTCTCAGATGTTTCACTTTTTGATCCTCGATCTGCAAGGGTGATGCTTCAATGGTCAAGTTTTCTCTCACTTGTACATCATCAAATTGGATCACATGAGATAGATCAAGAATATACTTTCGAAGTTGAGACACATGAAAAATATCATGAAGATTTGAAAGAGACGGTGGTAAGGCAACTCTGTAACCCACTGCTCACACTCTCTAAAGGATCTAATAAGGACCAATAAAATGAGACATGAACTTTCTAGACTTCAGCGCATGACCAACGCCAGTCACCAGAGCGAATCTCGAAATACATGACTGATCAGTACATTTTGATGCACGTTCTTCCATGTTTGTACTTAAGCATTTCTTCGGTTTGCTTTGATTATTTTTATGTTTTAATGTGTTTTCATAATTTATTTTATTTTTGCACTTATTTAATTTTCGTATTTAATTTTCAGCATTAATAGCTTTCGCGAGAAAAATCATATCTTGAGCTAGGAGTATCGGATTGAGACGTGCTACTAGTCGATGGAAAGCTAAGAAAAAGATCTACAACTTTTATTCAGAAGTCGAGAGCTGAATCAGACTGTAGCAGAGCCAGAAATTTCGTTGAAGCTGCTGCATTATTTTTATATTTTGTTTGGGTTAGTTGTATTGGGTCTGGATCGTACATTTGACCCGGTTGAGTTGTGAAACGGGTTTGAGTGTTTTTACCTAGCGGAGGCAGCCAAAAACAGAGTTACGTTTTTCTGTTCATGTACGATTTTTTGAGAGCTGGCAAGATGACTATGGAGAACTAATCCCTTTTGAATCAACCTGCTGTAATTCAGAATCCGCTTTGAGGTTTTTATTAATTCCAATTTGTTTCCTTTGAATTCTTCTTATAATTCCAATTATTTGCTTAATCTAATTGTTGCTATAGGATAGAATCCTTAAATTCGATTGATGAATGATGATCCCGAATCAATTTCGTGTTAACATAGCTTTTATTTTATCACGAACGATCAAGTTGTGTCTGCTTAATTCGCAATAGTTTTTAATCTGTTTGCTTAATTCGGAATTTGGGAATATTACTCGCATAATTTCCTTTACGCTTGTTAATGGTAATTGTAATCGAATAGGAGCAGACCCGTTAGGGATTTGGAATTTTATAAGAATCAATGATAAGTCGGAAGATGATGCAGTAGGTTGGTTTGTGTCAGCTTATTTTATAATCACTTTTAAAAATCACTTTTTCGAATCTAAGCCAACAAACCCCCCCCCTTTTTGTTCTATCGGTAGATTAATTAAACAAGAATCCTTGAGAACGATATTTGAGTCAATTTGTTGTTAAACTATATTTTTGAAAAACTACTCGTTTTGATCCGCGTGCGACAACGGATCAAATTGGCGCCGTTGCCGGGGATTCTTGTAGATTTTAATCATTATTATAGTTTAACTATTATTATAGTCATAGGTGTTGTGTTTTAACATATTTTTTTTACCCTAATTTTCTTGTGTTTTGGTGTTTTTGCGTTTTAGGATAAATTTTTTCTTGTTTTTTTTAAGAAAATTGTTTCAAATTATTCCGATTATTTGTCGATTAACTAGGAAAAAATCAAGGATCAAAAGCCTCTATTTAGAGACTAAATAGTGGAAGTCATCCTAAAAACCCGAAATTCCTTATTTTTTTATTTTTTATGATTTTTTTTTCTGTTTTGATAGTTTTATAAAATTCCGAAAAAAATCTCAAAAATTGTAATTGACGTCATTAGATTAATTTCGGTGTTAGTTTATTTTTCTAAATTTATTTTAATCGTTTTCCTTCATTGTGTTTGTTTTTTTACTATGGCTGACCAAAGAACTTTAAGGCAGTTAGCTGTCCCTGATGTGAATTATAATGGCATGTGTATTGAATATCCTGAAGCTGACACTCCTTTTGAACCAAAATCTGGTTTGATACACTTGTTGCCAAAGTTTAATGGTCTTGCAGGTGAGAATCCACATAAACATCTCAAAGAATTTCAGGTTGTGTGCTCTACACCGTTGAGGCCTGAAGGAATAACTGAAGACCATATCAAACTTCGAGCTTTTCCTTTTTCATTACAGGGTGCATCAAAGAATTGGATATATTATCTTGAGCCAAATTCGATCATAAGCTGGAATGCTCTAAAAAGAGTGTTCTTAGAGAGATACTTCCTTGCCTCCAGAGCAGCCTCGATCAGAAAAGATATTTGTGGTATTAGACAGGATAATGAGTCACTTGCTGAGTATTGGGAAAGATTCAAGAAATTAATATCTAGTTGTCCTCAGCACCAGATCACCGAGCAACTCCTCATCCAATACTTTTATGAGGGGTTGTTACCGATGGACAGGAACATTCTTGATGATGCTAGTGGTGGAGCATTAGTCGATAAAACTCCAGCTGCTGCCAAAGCCCTTGTTGAAAATATGTCTCTTAATTCTCAACAATTCACCACTAGAGACAATTATGTGCAAAGCAAAGGCGTGAGTCAATTTCAAGTTTCTTTCAACAAAGCTTTAGAGACCAGAATTGACGAACTCACTGCCTTAGTCAAATAGTTGGCAGTAGCAAAACCTCAAACAACAACTTTGTGTGGCATTTGTACTTCCACCGAGCACCCGACCGATACTTGTCCTATTATGAGAGACGAGTCCATTACTGAGCTGCCACAAGCTTATGCAGCCAACCTTTACAATCAAAACAGGTACAACAACACTCCCGACCTGTCCACCAACAAATACCATCCCAATTGGAGGAACCATCCCAACCTTCGATATGGAAACCCGCAAACCAGCCAACAACAGAACTCACCTCAAGTGGCTGCCCCTGCACTTTCCGGACCATCCTTGGAGGATCTTGTTAAGCAAATGGTCGTGAACAACCTCCAGTTCCAACAAAGGACCGATGCTAGCATTCAGACCTTGAACACACAGATGGGACAACTTGCTACTCAAACAAATAACATACAAGCTCAAGGTTCGAACCAACTTCCAGCCCAGACAGTTGTCAATCCGAATAGTCCTAATGCTTGAGCGCAATTTCTTTGAGATCCGGAAAAGTTACAGAACCAGCCCCTGGAAAAAATAAAAAAATCATTGAGGTAACTTCTGAACTTTCTCCTTCTGAGCCTCACCCAGCTGAACTTTCTTCTCCTTCTTCTGTTGTGGTCGAAACTGAAAAAATTAAAGAAAATGAGTATGGGCGACCAGTCCCCTTCCCACATAGAGTTCTGAAAAATAAAAGAATTGAGGAGGGAGACAAAGAAAGAGAGATACTGGATGTTTTCCGAAAGGTTGCGGTAAACATTCCGCTACTTGATATTATTAAGCAGGTTCCTAAGTATGCAAAGTTTCTGAAAGATTTGTGTACCAACAAGAGGAGGATTAAGGGAAGTGAAAGAGTAAACTTAGGACAAAATATTTCTGCCTTTATTCAGCCCAAACAATCATCCAAGCAGATTGTAGGCGAGCAAAATGTTTCAGCCCTCACTACTCAGGTTCTGCCACAAAAGCAAAAGGATCCGGGAACATTTGTTATTCCTTGTACCATCGGGGATAGTAAATTTGAGAATTGCATGCTTGATTTGGGAGTGGGCATTAATGTTATGCCTACGTCTGTTTATAATAACCTTTGTCTTGGTCCTTTGCAGCATACAGGTTTAATCATTCAATTGGCAAACAGGAGCAACGCTCGACCCGTCGGGGTAGTCGAAGATGTTCTTGTTCAAGTTAACGATTTGATTTTTCCTGCAGATTTCTATATTCTAGACATGGAAGGAGAAACCAAGACAAGCAGAGCTCCCATCATTTTAGGCAGACCGTTCATGAAAACGACGAAGACAAAATTTGATGTTGATGATGGAACCATGTCCATGGAATTTGGTGACATTGTCGCAAAATTTAACATTTTTGATGCCATGAAACACCCTGTGGAGGAGCATTCTGTTTTTCATATTGAGATGATTTCTAAATTAGTTGATGACGCTAGTTCTGAACTATTTGCGCTTGATTTTCCATCTCTCTCTGGTTTTGATGATATTTATTCATGCTCTGATTGTACTGACACTAACGTTTGTGTTGTTTGTGCTGAGATTTATGCTGCCTTGCAGGCTGATACATTTCCTACAAGTGAAGTTGTTACCAATAAACCTGTTTTTGCAGTTGATGCTCTTGACATCCCGGCTGCCCCAAGCATTCCATCCACCGAGCAGCCCCCGTCCTTAGAGCTAAAAGAGCTCCCTGAGAACCTGAAATATGCTTACTTGGAGAGTAATGAGAAACTCCCTGTTATTATCTCTTCTAGCCTTGATTTTGATCAAGAACACAAACTTTTGCAGGTTTTGAAGAAGCATAAGAAGGCAATCGGGTGGACATTAGCCGACCTTCCAGGTATTAGTCCATTGATGTGCATGCACAGGATTCTACTTGAGGATGGATCCAAAACAGTAAGGCAGCCCTAAAGGAGGCTTAATCCTTTTTGATTCTTGATGCTGTGAAGAAAGAGGTAACCAAACTCTTGCAAGCAGGTATAATTTATCCTATCTCTGACAGTAAGTGGGTAAGCCCAGTGGAGGTTGTACCTAAGAAATCTGGACTTACAGTGGTGAAAAATGAAAAGAATGAACTTGTTCCCACTAGAGTTCAGAACAGCTGGAGAGTTTGTATTGATTACAGGAGATTGAACCAGGCTACGAGAAAGGATCATTTTCCTTTACCGTTCATTGACCAAATGCTTGAACGGTTAGCTGGTAAATCACACTATTGTTTTCTTGATGGTTTTTCAGGTTATTTTCAGATTCATATTGCACCGGAGGATCAAGAGAAGACGACTTTTACTTGTCCTTTCGGTACTTTTGCTTACAGGAGGATGCCTTTTGGTCTTTGCAATGCTCCTGGCACTTTCCAGCCCTGCATGATTAGCATTTTTTCTGATTTTATCGAAAATTGCATGAAGGTTTTTATGGATGATTTCACTGTCTATGGTACCTCTTTTGATGCATGCTTGAATAGTTTAACCTTGATTTTAGAAAGATTCGTCGAGACTAACCTTGTTTTCAATTATGAAAAATGTCATTTTATGGTTGAGCAGGGAATTGTTCTTGGTCACATTATTTCTGAAAAAGGAATTTTTGTTGACCCTGCTAAGATTGATGTAATTTCTACACTGCCTTACCCTTCTTGCATTCGCGAGATTCGTTCTTTTCTTGGTCATGCAGGTTTTTACATGCGTCTCATCAAGGATTTCAGCAAGATAGCTCTTCCGCTGTCAAACTTGTTGAAGAATGACGTCACTTTCAGCTTCGATGACAAGCGCAAACAAGCGTTTGACTTCTTGAAGAAAGCATTGACTTCCGCTCCCATAATCCAGCCCCCTGACTGGACCCTCCCGTTTGAGCTTATGTGTGATGCTTCTAATTATGTTGTTGGGGCTGTCCTTGCACAAAGAGTTGACAAGGCTGCCCATGTTATTTACTATGCTTCTAGGACTTTAGATTCTGCACAGTCAAATTACACTACCACTGAAAAAGAACTGCTAGCTATTGTTTTTGCTCTTGATAAATTCGGATCTTATTTGCTAAGTTCCAAGGTTGTTGTTTTTATTGACCATGCAGCTTTAAAGTACTTGCTGAAGAAGCCGGATGCAAAACCGAGATTGATTCGGTGGATGTTGTTGCTCCAAGAGTTTAATATTGAGATTAAAGACAAAAGTGGAGCTGAGAACTTAGTGGCTGATCACTTGAGCAGGATAGAGAGAAATGAAGATCCTTTTCCTATTCAGGATGACTTTCCTGATGAGCAGTTGTCTCTTTTGCATGGGATTACACCTTGGTTTGCTGACATTGTTAATTTTCTTATTGCTGGTGTTTTTCCTACAGGTGCATCAAGATCACAGGCTCATAAACTCAAGACTGATGCCAAATATTATGTTTGGGATGATCCATATCTATGGAAGTTTGGTAGTGATCAGGTAATCAGGAGATGTGTCCCCGACAATGAGATTGAATCTATTTTGAATTTTTCTCATGCATCTCAAGTCGGCGGACACTTTGGTCCTCAAAGGACGGCAAGAAAGGTCCTTGATTCAGGTTTCTATTGGCCAACTGTTTTTAAGGATGCTTATGAGACTTACCGCACTTGTAAAGAGTGCCAGATAGCAGGTACAAACATCACTCGCAAGAGTGAAATGCCTCAGCAGCCTATGCTTTTCTGTGAGGTATTTGATGTATGGGGAATCGACATCATGGGTCCCTTTCCTGTATCATTTGGTTTTCTTTACATTTTGCTTGTTGTTGATTATGTTTCAAAGTGGGTGGAAGCTATCCCCACTAGGACTAATGATTCTAGAGTTGTTGCAAATTTTGTCAGGTCTAATATTTTTTGCAGGTTTGGAATACCGCGAGCTATCATCAGTGACCAAGGCACTCATTTCTATAACCGCACCATGGAAGCTTTACTCCGGAAGTATGGAGTTGTGCACAAAGTCTCTACTACTTATCACCCACAAACTAATGGTCAAGTTGAGATCTCAAACAGGGAGATCAAACAGGTTTTAGAGAAAATGGTGCAGCCAAATAGGAAAGACTGGAGCCGTCGTCTAGAAGACGCACTTTGGGCTCAAAGAACCGCTTTCAAGACACCCATTGGGATGTCTCCTTATCGACTTGTTTTTGGTAAGGCATGTCATCTTCATGTTGAGATAGAACACCGTGCTTATTGGGCAGTGAAAAATTATAATTTAGAGATGCAACAAGCAGGTATTGAAAGAAAACTCCAATTACAACAGTTGGAGGAGCTTAGATTAGAGGCTTATGAAAGCTCTAGGATTTATAAAGAGAAAACTAAGCACTTCCATGATAAGATGATTTCTAGGAAGGAATTTTCTGTGGGCCAACAAGTTTTATTGTTTAACTCCCGCCTCAAGCTTATGGCTGGGAAACTTCAATCCAAATGGATTGGCCCCTTTGTTGTTACTAATGTTTTCCCTCATGGTGCAGTAGAAATAAAAAGTGCAGGTACTGACAAAGTCTTCAAGGTTAACGGGCAGCGTCTGAAGTTATTCCATGCAAGTTCGGTGCCTGAAGATGTCAGCATAGAAAAGCTTTCTTTGGAAGCGCCTGACTACACTGCAACTTGATCAGGGAGTCTCTCTTTCCTTCTCTCTACTTTATTAGTAAAGTCCTTTCATTGAGGGCAATGCTTAGTTTAAGTATGGGGGAGGGAATCATGTGTTTTCTTTGTTTTTGTTAGTGTTTTGTTTGTTTTTAGTCATTAAAAAAAAATAAAAAAATGCATCTTCTTGAAAGTTTTAGGCTATAGGTTACTTTGAGTCGAGTTTGCGGAGACTTGGGAAAAATTCACAAGATCGGTATTGTTTTAACACCGTAAGTCTCCTGCATATGGAAATTGAGTTGAATTTTTATTATGTTTTAGCCTTACATTCTCATCCTCTGACAGCTCTTGAGTAGTTTATTTCAGCAGTCGGCACCATCTCACACACACTCTACGCATGGAAGCCGATGAATATAAGTGAGTGTTCCGGAAAAAAAAGAGAAAAAAATAAAGGAATGCACCTTCTAAGTTTGGTGACCCTCACCCGGTCACTTAACCCAACGGCTGTGGAACCTTCAAAAAAAGTTGGAAATAAGACTCTTTTGTAGTTGGTTCAGCGGTTTCTGGTGCTGAACTTGGTAGGACGGATTACGGTCCGATCCCCCGCAACTACAATTGAGTAAGCAAAGGGTTATGCCACTTAAGTACCAGAACCCCGTGCAGAAAAGGATCAGAGTCACTAACCGGTCGCCTTGCTATGAGTGTGTGGAGATAACGGGCTTAATGTGATTGCGCCTGAATGAAAAAGAGCCAAAGAAGGATGGGTAAGTTAGGCTTTAATATAATAACATGATTCGAGTTGATTTGTGTATTCAGGAGGTTTATGTCTGCATAACTGTGGATTAGTGTTCTTACAATGTCCTTAGTGTGCAAGATTAGTATCTATCGAAGCAAACTTAACCGAAGATGACTTGTAGCCTAGAATGAGTAACCGTTGATGTGTTTGTGTTTTGTTTTGTTTTTCATTTTGCTCGGAGTGCAAAAGTTCAAGTGTGGGGGAATTTGATCAGTGCATTTTGATGCACGTTCTTCCATGTTTGTACTTAAGCATTTCTTCGGTTTGCTTTGATTATTTTTATGTTTTAATGTGTTTTCATAATTTATTTTATTTTTGCACTTATTTAATTTTCGTATTTAATTTTCAGCATTAGCAGCTTTTGTGAGAAAAATCATATCTTGAGCTAGGAGTATCGGATTGAGACGTGCTACCATTCGATGGAAAGCTAAGAAAAAGATCAACAACTTTTGTTCAGAAGTTGAGAGCTGAATCAGACTGTAGAAGGGCCAGAAATTTCGTTGAAGCTGCTGCATTATTTTTATATTTTGTCTGGGTTAGTTGTATTGGGCATGGATCGTACATTTGACCCGGTTGAGTTGTGAAACGGGTTTGGATGTTTTTACCTAGTGGAGGCAGCCAAAAGCAGGGTTACATTTTTCTGTTCATGTACGATTTTTTGAGAGCTAGCAAGATGACTATGGAGAACTAATCCCTTTTGAATCAACCTGCTGTAATTCAGAATCCGCTTTGAGGTTTTTATTAATTCCAATTTGTTTCCTTTGAATTCTTCTTATAATTCCAATTATTTGTTTAATCTAATTGTTGCTATAGGATAGAATCCTTAAATTCGATTGATGAATGATGATCCCGAATCAATTTCGTGTTAACATAGCTTTTATTTTATCACGAACGATCAAGTTGCGTCTGCTTAATTCGCAATAGTTTTTAATCCGTTTGCTTAATTCAGAATTTGGGAATATTACTCGCATAATTTCCTTTACGCTTGTTAACGGTAATTGTAATCGAATAGGAGCAGACCCGTTAGGGATTTGGAATTTTATAAGAATCAATGATAAGTCGGAAGATGATGCAGTAGGTTGGTTCGTGTCAGCTTATTTTATAATCACTTTTTCGAATCTAAACCAACCAAACCCCCCCCCCTTTTTGTTCTATCGGTAGATTAATTAAACAAGAATCCTTGAGAACGATATTTGAGTCAATTTGTCGTTAAACTACATTTTTGAAAAACTACTCGTTTTGATCCGCGTGCGACAGCGGATCAATGACCCCATATTGGAATTCCTCGAAGGAATATCATTCCACTTCATAATCACACTGATGCAGATCTCAACTAACT
Organism: Lathyrus oleraceus; assembly: GCF_024323335.1. Classification (NCBI taxonomy): domain Eukaryota; kingdom Viridiplantae; phylum Streptophyta; class Magnoliopsida; order Fabales; family Fabaceae; genus Lathyrus; species Lathyrus oleraceus. Next base: position 5,988,487 of record NC_066580.1, read on the forward strand.
TCATTTCACTATCAGAATAAAATATGTCAACTTAGTCAATCTATCCACTCTAACCTAAATTGAATCACTTCCTCTCGTGGTCTTCAACAAGCCCACCACAAAATCCATAAATATGTTATCCCACTTTCAGTCGAGTATACTCAAAGATTGCATCAATCCTGGCAACTTCTGATGCTCAATATTCAACTTTTGACAAGTCAAACAAGAATACACAAACTCGGTTACATCCTTCTTCTTACCTGACCACCAAAACATCTTTTTAAGATCTTGGTACATTTTAGTAGCTCTGGGATGAATACTCAAACTGCTCTTGTGACCTTCTTCAAAGATCCTCTTAAGCTCTGGCAAATTCGACACACAAAATTTGTTCCAAAAATTCATAACTTTCATTCTCGTCAATTGAGAAGTCCATTTCTTTACCTGGATTAATCAACATTAAACGATTAATCAATCCCAAATCCAACTTCTAACCATCCTGGTCTATTTTAGTACACTACTAGTTAACTTTAGCATACCCAACATCACACTTCTCAGTGTCATCTCACACACCAAGCTAAGATCTCTAAACTACTCGATCAAATCCATCTCTATAACCATCAATGCCAAAATATGTAAAGACTTTCGACTCAAAGAGTCTGCTACCACATTAGCTTTACTAGGATGGTAACTCAACTCGAAATAATGGTTCTTCAAAAATTCTAGCCACCTCATCTGCCTCATATTCAGCTCCTTCTGATCAAACAAATACTTTAAACTTTTATGATCGCTGAAAACCTCAAACCTCAAATGATACAAATAATGCCTCCAAACCTTAAGCATAAAAACTAAAGTTTCCAAATTCAAATCATGGGTAGGATAATTCCTCTCACGAGTCTTAAGTTGCCTTGAAGCATATGGTATAACCTAACAATTCTTTGTAAGCACGCCACCTAAGCCCATCTTATATGCATCACAATACAAACCAAAAGATTCTTTCGCATCTAGTAAGGTCAAAATTGGCATTGTTTTCAACCCCTTCTTCAACTCTTGGAAACTTTCTTTACACTAAAAATTCCACACACAAGATTACCCCTTTCGGGTTAACTGAGTAAAGGGCAAAGCTAACTTCGAAAAGCCTTTTATAAACCTCCTATAGTAACTAGGCAAACCGAGAAGACTTATGATCTCGATAACTGACTTAGGAGCCTCCCACTACAACATTGTGTCTATCTTAGATGGGTCAACATCTATACCATCACTAGAGATTACATGACCAAGGAAACCCACTTCTCGCAACCAGAACTCACACATGGACAACTTAACATACAAATTATTTTCTTGCACAACTCACAAATGTCCCGCATGTTCTTCATCTGACTTAGAATACACAAAAATATCATCCATGAACACCACAACAAACCGATCCAAGTAAGGATGAAAGATCCTATTGATATACTCCATGAATACACCTGGGGAATTAGACACACCGAATGACATCACCGAGTACTCCTAATAATTGTATCAAGTTTTAAACACAATCTTCGAAATATCTTCAGCCTTCACTCGAATTTGATGATAACCCAATCTCAAATCAATTTTTCCGAACACCTAACCACCAACCAACTGATCCATAAGGTCGCTAGTTCTAGGAAAAGGATATTTGTTCTTAATAATAAACTTATTCAACTATGGATAATTAACTTATAACCTCATGCCATCATCTTTCATCTTAACCAACAACATTGGTGCTCCCATGGTGACACAATAGGTCTAACAAACTTTTTCTCTAATAGATCTTCTAACTGTTTCTCCAACTCACCAAACTCTGACACATACATTTTATACGGTGCCATCGACACGGGTCTAGTACCAAGTACTAAATCTATAACAAACTAAACTTCTCGCTTCGACCAAATCATAAATATCCTCAGGAAAACATCAAGAAGCTCATACACCATATGCATATCACTAGGCACAATATCACTCTCCACTCTCAAGGAAGCGAACATCATGAGCACCTTATCACCTTTCCTCAAGGACATCTATTCCTGACTAGTGGACATGAATCTTGAAAGCATAATCTATTCGGGTTCGGGAAACAACATAATCTCATTCAAAAACCTGCACTTTTGCAAACAACGACACACTGAACCAACCCTCCACACCTGAAACATCTCAGAGAAGTAAAATCTCCTCCCCCATTTGTTTCAATCCCGCTCCTACTAGTAAGCGGTTAGGAAATAAAAACAAGCATTGATAGTGCTCACGCACATGTCGTATGATAGGGAAATAAAAAAATCCACACAACCTAGGTCAAATAGACCGATATGTAACCCCCTGAACCCCAAAAAACTTTTATTTAAACAAAATCATGCAAAAATACTTTTTGATTCAGTAAAGGGTATCATAACTCTCTCATAAAACATCATTCTAAAAAAGTTTTAGAAATAAACACCGAAAACTCAAAAACATGTTCAACTTAGATATCTCATAAAAAACATAACTAAATTTTAACCATAACGAAATTAATTCAACAATTCTTAGAAAAACATAAAACAAATGATAACATATCCTAGTGTTACATATCAGAGCGACACACTAGTATACTAAAAATAACTCAAAGCAATAAATAAAGAAGAAGGCGTCTACATCATTCCTTAACACAACAACAACTAATGCTCCTCTACCTAAGTATATGCAACACTAACATAACGAATAACACAAACAAACAAATATGAGGTGAGAATACATTCACAAATGTTATTTGTGTATAAGCAGCGAGGATAGTTTCAATAACATTATTTATCAATCACATATTTTTAGATTCATAACAACAAACAATCGCAATGTAGGTACTGCAAGGTAATTATCCTCCAAATGCATGTGGTGTCAAGGTTTTGGATTTTAGAGTTATGTTACTGATTGATCCAACGTCTCTGGTTCATCTTTGAATCACCGATTCCCTCTGTAAATCTAAGACCCTCACTGGACCGAAGTCTTACCTATCTTTGATATACATGAATGCATGAAATTCCACAAACAATAATAATGCAATGATCATCAAAAGTTCCTCTTTGAACCCACAATATTGCAAATATAAGGCCACCACAATAGTTCCTCTCTGAACGACACATCTCAATATAAATATCGCCAATATAAGCCCACCACCGTAGTTCCTCTTTGAAATACTCAACTTAGCATATATATAATTATAGTTCGACTCAATACTAATAATATTATAATTATTCACAAATACTGATCAACAAGGTAAACATATTCTTATACAAACTCAACAATGCTCACAAGCATACTCTAGCCTTATATCACTACTCACCAACACGACTTTGAACACATTAGATTACTCAAATTCAACCCTTTTGATTCAAATATCACTCCTAACACATATGAAATTCTAGTTAACAGACTTTCGATGTCACACGGGATGTTATGACATCTAATTCTGCGCAGACAAGAATTATGCAGAACTTAAAAAGTAAGTGCAGTAAATAATCACAAGGAATTGTTTACCCAGTTCGGTCCAACATGACCTACGTCTGGGGGCTACCAAGCCAGGGAGGAAATCCACTATTAGTAGTATTAATTCAGACCTTAAACCAACTGTTTAACCCTATCACTTAATACCTACCCAATGCAATTTCAATCTTACACTAAGATCAGAGTTCCTACTCACTCCCCCTCAATCACCTCAGTGATTACAACCTTTAATTAAGATTAAAGATAATTATGAAGTCACACTTTAAACAACTCTTGATTGTGCTTAACAACTTTAATCAAGATACACAACACTCACGCTTAAAAGCTTAGAGTGACACAACACTTACAACTCAATGAACACCCTAGTCCAATGCAATCATCTAAGTGATAATTGATTGGCTCACAAGATACACCTAATACAAGACACACACAAAAATACAGCAGTGAAGTATATGAAACAATAAAATCTTCACGCCTAAAATCCCCGAGTTCTGAATGGAGGATAGCCATCCTTTTATATTGCAGCACTTGGGCCTTGTACTTGTATTTCCTGAAATTAAGGTCAAGCAAGTTAACCTAATTTCCACATCTTAGGGTACTAACAAATAGGCTATTTGTTAGGTTCATTAATTGTAGCTTAGTTGTTAGTTTCCTAGATTTTAGCTCAGCTGTTGAATTCCTGAAGAATAGCCTGAGAAAAATGCTGAAACAGAAAAACTAAACAACCTACAATTTAACATATGCTGTCAGGAATGAATGTCACAACATTCAGTTTGACGTCCACATCATAGACCATATGCTAAGTCTGTTTTTCCTGAAAACAGACTGTACAAATTTGTTGTACTGTATAGGACCAATCCGTCCATACTTCAGTATCAGCTTACATTAATAAATGTCACAATATCCAATTTGACATTTACACATAAGGCCTTATGCCATGGTCTGTTGTTCTCCTGAAGAACAGACTGAGATACATACTGAAGTGTAGTAGAAAACCAACCTGCCTATTATTCAGTATATGCTGTCAATGATGAAGCCAATCAATACTGAAGTGTTTTACCATAAAATGCAGCCAATCAAACATCTACAAACTCCCCCTTTGGAAGTTTTTTGGCTAAAACACCTTGGCCTCACAATAGAGTACACGGCAGCGGAAAACACACATCTAGCAGGGAAATTGACCTAGCTAATACACTCAGAGTAGCAGCACACTCACACACATAGAAGTTAAATAAAAACTTCACATATCATCACACATACAGAAGTTAAATAAAAACTTCTAATAGCAGCACACAAAAACACACTCACACTCATGGAAGTGGAACATCAGCTGTAGCACAACTTCTGGATTAGAGGATCTTCAATATCTGTTTAGAAAAAATCTATTGTCCTGGGGCATCACAGGTGTTACTCCCCCTTTTTGTCAAAAATGTTGCCAAAGCAACACTTTAAATTACAGACCACAATAAACAGAATTACACACAAATGACAGAATTACAGAAAATGATTTATTCATCTGACTTAGAGTCAGCCTCATCATCAGTGCCATCATCAGAACTGGCCTCCTCTTTACCCTCTGCACTTTGCCTTGCAGCTCCTTCTGTACCCTCAGTAGCTTCACCAAGCACACCATCATCAGACATCTCCAATTGGATAATCAACCTTTCCAAAGTGAGTTTCCTTGCCTCTAGCTCTTTGCAAGTTTCTCTGAGTATGGCAACGACAACAGCCTTATCTGGTTGATTGCCAACACTTGATGTTTCTCCAGTTGTCATGGCAATGTCAAGGACATGCTTACCCAGGAACAGTTTGTAATTGAAGGCCAACAGACTCTCTCTTCTTTTCACAAAGTCATTGTCTGTCAAGATGTTTGGGAATTGATTCAGCACAATGCCACATATGAGGGAAGGAAAGGTTATAGGCCCCTTCACACTGAAGCTCCCAGCATGTTTCATGGTCTGATCAAAAATGTAGGTTCCATAGTCAAACTTTGCTTTGGTTCCAACAGCATAGATGAACTTTCCAAGCATCACAGACACAGTGGACTTGTGATTTGTGGGCACCCAGTTGGCAGCTCCAACTTTGTGTAGCATAGCATACTTCACACTGAGTTTGCTAGCCACCAACTTACCTTTAAGAGGCCACTTCCTGACTTGATTTGCAGTGATGACTTGACAGATTCTGTTGTTAGTCACTTCAAGCTCTGGTTGAACTACATCAAGTCTTCCCAAATACAGGTTGATAACTGAGGGAGAGAAGTTCACACACTTGCCTCGCACATATACCTTTCTGAATTCACTTGACTTTCCATCCGCACATTCCTCAGACACATTGACAATAAACTCCTTTACTAAGGTCTCATAGCACTTTGGGAGTTGAGTCACAGTTTTCAGTAAGCCTGCTTCTTGAATCAGGTCTACAATCTCCTTACACTCCAGGGTATTCTGAGCCAGTTCCCTCTCCAAGGCCAGCCTCTTGTGATAGACGTACTTCCACCTATTTACACTAGAGGCAAAATGGAATGACACGTTGTCAATAGGTACCTCAGGGACACTAGCAGCAAGCTTGCTAGTGGTTGGCTTCTTCTTTGACAAAGATGTTGTGACATCACAAGGGACATCAGAATCAGACTCCAAAACAACAGTCTTGGTCTTCATTTTCTTGGGCACCTCTTTGCTCCAAGATTTTGCAGGCCCATGCCCTTTCCTTTTGAGGGAACTCTCTGTCACCTTTGGAGTGGGAGAAGTTGCCACATCAGCCTTCCTTGTTGGGGACCTCTGCACCACAGTCTTCTTTCCTCTCCTAGTCCTAACCCTTTTGGCTATGCTAGGGACAACTGAGGTCAACAGTTCATTATCAGAGAATACTTCCAGATTCACTGTGTCAGCTTTAGGGTTGTCACTGACATCTTGAGTGACACGGGCCTTCTCACCTATCACATTGTCTAAGGGTTTGTCAAATTTTGACCCCTCAGGTTGCTCAGCATTGTCAGAAACATTCTTTCTTAAGACGACTGCGTTTTCTTGACATGCAACATTATCAGGTATGTAAGTGTTCAAGGGAACGGAAACCCCAGGAACATTCTGATTGCCAGATAGTATATTAGTGACAATAGTTGCAATGGCATTATGCACATACCTCGAGCCTTCCCTGGGTTGTTCATCACGTGCGATTGTTGATGAGAATCCGGAGACCGTTTCTTTAGGTCTTCTTGCATGAGATAAAGTTGCATCGTCAGCCACAGGATCCTCCCGGTTAGGTTTGCAAGACTCAGAGCTGGAGGAATCAGACATGGTCGTGTAGGAGGTTGAGTCGGATTGGTGCGACATGATGAATATCTCGTAGGAGAGTTGAACAGTTTCTTTGGGAGAAAGTTTGCAAGACTGAAAGTTGAAGCGATGGAATAGGAAACGCTTGTTGCACGAGCAATGTCTATTATTTGTTGACCACTCAGAGTGCACTATTAATTGTTTAATAAGTTGACTTACTAAACAATAAATAACTAACATCATTAGTTGCTATAATTTCTCAGAAGCGCACATTCCCTCTTTGCCCCTAACTTCGTCAGACTGAGTAGCATCCAATGTCATGACATTCTGAGTGACATTATACTCAGTTTGCATCTGGTTCATCCATACCAGAGGTGAACACTTGCTGCCAGAAGCTAGGTACTTAGCTTCTGCAGTGGACAATGATACACACATCTGTTTATCCCTTGCTACTGCACCATTTGTATGATGACCAATAGGTGACAATGCCTCATAGCTTTCAATCAGACATTTTCCACAGTCTGTTCTTTTATCCATAAGCAGATTTGGGATTCCTCTAATTGCTCCCTTGGATATGATCTTCTTCATTCCTTTTAAATGAAGTTGTCCAAGTCTTCCATGTCCCAGCTTCACTTCCTGCTCTCCCTTGGCTGAGGGGCACTTGGAGGAGTAGAGTGAGTCTTTAGATTCCCATAGATAACAGTTATCTTTGGATCTGGCTCCTCTCATCACTTCCTGATTGCAACCATTCAACACCACACATCCTCCCCTAGTGAATTGCACATTGAATCCTTGGTCACATAGCTGGCTTATGCTGATGAGATTAGCAGTTAGTCCTTTTACTAACAGCACATTACTCAGTTTTGGAACTTCAGGACAATCCAGCTTACCAACACCCTTGATTTCTCCTTTAGCTCCATCACCAAACGTCACATACCTGGTGGCATGGGGTTGTAGATCCACCAATAAGTTGCTCATCCCAGTCATATGTCTTGAGCAGCCACTATCAAAATACCAGTCTTGTCTGGTAGATGCCCTTGGAGATGTGTGAGCTAGTTTAGCAACCCATTGTTGTTTCTCAATGGGGATATTATGCTTAGATGCATGATGCTTAGGTCTGACTTGAGGTGTCTGATTAGCAACCCATTTTTGTTTCTTAATGGGGGCATTATGCTTAGATGCCTTCAGCTTAGGTCTGACTTGAGCAATCTGGTTAGGGTAACCATGCATCCTGTAGCAGAAAGGTTTTATGTGACCAAATCTACCACAGTAGTGACATCTCCATCGTTGAAATTTCTTCTTCTGATGGTTACTCATCCTGGTTCCCTGATGTTGAGACATCGGTTGTGACTTCTGCTTGAGTTTCTGAACTTCAGCCTTTGATCTCTTGCGTTCAGTTGAGGATTTCTTAGCATAGCCTAAACCAGACATGGTTCCTGACTTCTGCCCCACCTTTAGAATCTCTTCCAAGGTGTTAGTTTCTTTATTTAGCATTCTGATGGATTTAATCATTTGTTCTAGCTTAGATGTCAGCACAGATATCTCACCATTCAGACCATTTATGACTGTCAGCTGCTTCTGTTTCTCAGCTTCCAGCTCTTTGATGAGTTTCTTCTGCTTTTCTCCTTGGATGCAAACTTCTGCACTTTTAATACATAGTTCTTTATATGAAGCAACAAGCTCATCAAGGGTAAGTTCATCTCCACTTGAGTCATCATCAGAGGCACAAACACTGGTCAGAGCAGTGACATGTTTAGCAGATTCTCCTTCAGATTCACTCTCAGAATCTCCTTCGGACCATGTGACAGATAACCCTTTCTTTTGCATCTTGAGAAAGGTAGGGCATTCAACTTTAATATGACCATAAACTTCACATCCATGGCACTGGATTCCCTTGCCTTGAGTGACCTTTTCTTCATATTTTGACTTTCTACTGATGTCATATGAAGAGTTCTTGACATTAGGTCTACCCTGTTGATCAACCTTCTTTATGAACTTGTTGAACTGTCTTCCAAGCATGGCTATGGCTTCTGAAATGCTTTCATTTCCTCCAATGTTTCCTACTTCTGAATTCTCTTCAGTATTTGACACAAAAGCTATGCTTTTGTTCTTCTTTTTAGCATCCTCACATAAGCCCATTTCAAAGGTTTGGAGTGAACCAATAAGCTCATCAACCTTCATATTGCTGATATCTTGAGCCCCTAATATGGCTGTGACCTTCATGGCAAATCTCTTTGGCAATGATCTGAGAATCTTCCTTACAAGCTTCTCTTCATCCATTTTCTCACCTAAGCCACCAGAAGTGTTGGCGATTTCAAGAATATTCATGTGGAAGTCATGAATAGTTTCATCTTCTTTCATCCTCAGATTTTTAAACTTGGTGGTCAGCATCTGAAGTTTAGACATCCTCACCTTGGAGGTACCTTCATGAGTTATCTTGAGGGTATCCCAGACTTCCTTAGCCATCTCACAGTGATGCACTAGTCTGAAGATGTTCTTACTTATTCCATTGAACAATGCATTCAAGGCCTTAGAATTTCCAAGGGCTAATGCCTTTTGCTCCCTGTCCCACTCTTCTTCAGGAATTTGCACACTGACTCCATCTTCACCTGTCTTTGTTGGATGTTCCCATCCTTTGTTGACAGCTCTCCAGACTTTGCTATCTAGAGACCTCAAGAAGGCTATCATACGAGGCTTCCAGTTATCATAGTTAGACCCATCCAGCATGGGTGGTCTATTTGAGTATCCTACATCCTTGTCCATGGTACTAGAAAGTAACTTCCCTAGATCTCACCCAGAAATTAACAGGCAGGGTGCCTGCTCTGATGCCAATTGAAATTCTAGTTAACAGACTTTCGATGTCACACGGGATGTTATGACATCCAATTCTGCGCAGACAAGAATTATGCAGAACTTAAAAAGTAAGTGCAGTAAATAATCACAAGGAATTGTTTACCCAGTTCGGTCCAACATGACCTACGTCTGGGGGCTACCAAGCCAGGGAGGAAATCCACTATTAGTAGTATTAATTCAGACCTTAAACCAACTGTTTAACCCTATCACTTAATACCTACCCAATGCAATTTCAATCTTACACTAAGATCAGAGTTCCTACTCACTCCCCCTCAATCACCTCAGTGATTACAACCTTTAATTAAGATTAAAGATAATTATGAAGTCACACTTCAAACAACTCTTGATTGTGCTTAACAGCTTTAATCAAGATACACAACACTCACGCTTAAAAGCTTAGAGTGACACAACACTTACAACTCAATGAACACCCTAGTCCAATGCAATCATCTAGGTGATAATTGCTTGGCTCACAAGATACACCTAATACAAGACACACACAAAAATACAGCAGTGAAGTATATGAAACAATAAAATCTTCACGCCTAAAATCCTCGAGTTCTGAATGGAGGATAGCCATCCTTTTATATTGCAGCACTTGGGCCTTGTACTTGTATTTCCTGAAATTAAGGTCAAGCAAGTTAACCTAATTTCCACATCTTAGGGTACTAACAAATAGGCTATTTGTTAGGTTCATTAATTGTAGCTTAGTTGTTAGTTTCCTAGATTTTAGCTCAGCTGTTGAATTCCTGAAGAATAGCCTGAGAAAAATGCTGAAACAGAAAAACTAAACAACCTACAATTTAACATATGCTGTCAGGAATGAATGTCACAACATTCAGTTTGACGTCCACATCATAGACCATATGCTAAGTCTGCTTTTCCTGAAAACAGACTGTACAAATTTGCTGTACTGTATAGGACCAATCCGTCCATACTTCAGTATCAACTTACATTAATAAATGTCGCAATATCCAATTTGACATTTACACATAAGACCTTATGCCATGGTATGTTGTTCTCCTGAAGAACAGACTGAGATACATACTGAAGTGTAGCAGAAAACCAACCTGCCTATTATTCAGTATATGTTGTCAATGATGAATGTCATAACATCCAGTTTAACATTCAGACAATAGGCCTTGTGCCAGGTCTGTTATTCCCTTGATAAACAAACTGAAAATAAATACTGAGTTATAGAAGAACACCAACTGTTCTATTCCTCAGTATCTGCTGACAGGGATGAATGTCATAACATCTAGTTTGACATTCAGTAAGTCGTGTATTAGCTAAACCTGCAGCATACTACTCAAGTATGTCATGACATCAGTCAAGACATTAGAGTACAGTTAGATGATCTAACACACAATGCAGTCAAACAAACATCTCCACAGCATGTCATGACATCAGTCAAGACATTAGAATCCAGCTAGTGTTTTACCATAAAATGCAGCCAATAAAACATCTACAACATCAACGTAACTCAAAAACTTATTCACACTCTAAACACGTTAAATGACTTAAAACTTAGCAATCTTGATTTAACTCGATCAATCACACGATTAAAACCCTTTTATCATTAATAACTAATAAATCATTTAAGATTTATCTTTTCGTTACTATTCATTTACAAACACCATGAGTAACGGATTGAGTTCATATCTTCACATGCACATTTAACCTTTTAAGACATTACCATGATGTAGTCTTATACGTCATCTCCCCAATGCTTCAAACCGTACCTCAAACGGAGTCACGAAACTCAAGTATAATGAAAACAATATCTGGACAAAATCAGCCTCGTCTGAGCCGTTGAGATGTGACCGAGCCGCGACCCAAACCGCCTCCGAGTCGTGTACAAAGCTAATAAGCTGTTTCTGAGCCGCCATCGAGTCATTTTCGAGTCACCATTGAGATGTCCCGAGCCGTCGTCGAGCCATTTATGAGTTGTTGTTATTCAGATTTTCGGCCTGATTTCTCATGTACCCGATTTTTGACTTTTTTTCTTCGAGTTTTCAACTTTTTTTTCTTTTTTACTTTTTATGACATTCCAACCCTTTGAATTTTTTCCCTATCGAACAAATTTAAACTCGTCTCGCCTATTTGACTACTAATCGTGTCAATACAAGTTAACCAAGGTTAATAAGACTCAAAAGAAAAACATACAGATTCATATATGCCCATCTTATCATAAGGCACAACCATTATTCATTCGATCAATTCCTCCTATTAAAATGCATTAACAAGGTTATCAAAACAAGGTTAATTATGATCAAATTCAAACTGATTATGATATTATCACAACAATCGCCTCATAAGGTTTTAGCCAAACATCTTTTGGCCATAAACACAGAGAATCAAGAAGAAGAAAATAGGAGGGTAAGGAACCCTCACTATCCGATTGCCTAAACACCCGTATATAAACAATTTCTCCCTTACTTCAAATTTTCAGAAATCGTTGAAGTTTGGAATTTAGGATTTCTCTCTATTCCTTCCAAGGTTCTTCCTAGATTTTCCCTCTTACTCTACTTTTCTCCATTTCACACTATGACTCTTTTCCCTCCCTATTCTTCTATTTAAAACAAATAAAAATAAACATAATTCTTTTATTTTTATTATTCCCACCACTTCCCTTCAATTTGTGTTAATTCTCCTTTCACCCCATTATACTTGTTAAATTTTTCTTCTAAAAACTCACAATTATCTATTTTTCTATTATTTTAAATAACTAAAAATAACAATAATTATAATAATTCCCTAACAAGCAAGAATATTTCTATTAGTATTGTTTTAAAAATGATGCCGGAATTATAAAGTATAGTTGATTTCTTGATCGATAAGAAACCCACAAGGATAGAAAGAAGAAAACAATAAGAACATAATGAAATTGGTTATAAACTGCTATTCTTTACTTTACCTCTGAAGCAAGATTACAATTGCTAAAGAATAATAAATAACCTCTCTCACCCTAATTAGGATTTGCATTGTGCAATAATGAGAGACTAGTATGCTATTTATAAGAAAACTAACATACTCAACTAATGGGCTTTTACACACAGGCCCATTACACAAGTTAACTTATAGAACAAGCTAACTTAAACAATTGGACATAACAAACAGGCCCAATTCGACATGCTAACAATCCTATCATACTTCGACTACAACATGTGAACGTACTTTAACGACATGCTAAGGTCCTATCGAATTATCGAAGCAAGAAGTTATCATTCAACCATACTAGAGTTCTATCAAATATCTCACAAATCTCCACCTTTGAAAAAACTCTATAACATCAAGGGAAAAAACTAGCTTTCTTCATGAAACTTTATCAACTGCATACAGTGGAAAAACTTGCAACTTGGTAATGTCTTAGTGATCATATCAGCAACATTATGATATGTCAAAACCTTCAACACTTGGACTTCTCCATGCTCGATTACCCCTTTGATGAAATGCAACCTCATATTGATGTGCTTGGTTCGCTCATGATAGGCTCAAATCTTCGACATGTGTATAGCACTTTGAATATCATATTTAACAGTGATAACTCGACCTTGAAGTTCTAGTTCCTTAGCAAAACCTTTAAGCTACAATGCTTCTTTCACAACTTCAGTGATGGCGATATATTCCGCTTTAGTGGTTGATAAGGCAACAAACTTCTGAAGTGTTGCTTTCCAACAGATTGATGTGCCAAACATAGTGAACACATATCCATAAATAAATTTTCCGGAATCCATACAACCTGTATAATCAGAGTCGACACACCAAACTTGTCAAGAATATTTTGTAGGTATGTCTCTTGAGATAAGTATAATTTCGATTGCTTTCTGTCTCTTTAGATGTCAATCCCAAGGATCCTAGATGTTGCTCTCAGATCCTTCATATCGAACTCCTTATTGAGTCCATCTTTCACCTTCATTACATCCTCGACATTGTTGTTTGCTATGAGAATATCATCCACATAAAGCAACAAAATAACAAATGAATTTCCAAGTCAAAATCTGAAGTAAACACAATGGTCAAACTGACTTCTAATGAAACATATGTGTGCCATGAACTTGTCGAATCTCCTATTCCACTGTCGAGGAGATTGTTTCACTCCATATAAAGATCTATTCAACTTGCACACATTATCTTCCTCACCCTTTTCTGCATACCTTTCAGGCTGCCTCATCATGATTGTTTCATCTAGATCTCCATACAAGAAAGCAGTCTTCACATCCATGTGTTCTAGTTCTAGGTCGAATCGTGCCACTATGGAAAGTAACATTTGAATGAACTTGTGCTTCACAACAAGAGAGAATACATCATTGAAGTTGACACATTATTTTTGAGTGAAACCCCTTGCGACCAATCTTACCTCGTATCTCTTTGACGTCACTCATTCGATTCCTTCCTTAACTTTGAAAATCCACTTACAACTGACTAACCTGGCTCTAACAGGTTTCTTGATCAGTTCCTAAGTGTGGTTATCATGAAGAGACTTCATCTCATCATCCATAACCTTCAGCCATTCAATCTTACTTCGACTCCTCATAACTTCCTTATAGTCCATAGGTTCTTCATCTAGAACCTCACTTGCAGAGATTAAGGCATAAGCTATGAGATCTGCATACACAAGTCTTTGAGATGGCTTGATGACTCTTCTTAGCCTATCTCTTGCCAACAGGTAGTCATCAATAATTTCCTCAACTTCCTTAGTATCTTCAGCATCCTGTACTTCTTCTCCAACTTGATCTAGGATACACAATTCAACATCGACATGCTCCACCTCAATAGGAATCTCTTAATATTCCAACTCTTCTTCAAATATTTATGAGCTTCAACTAACGTCATCAGTTTTCTTGAAAGCCATCCCAACTTCATTGAAAACTACATCTCGACTAATGATACACCTTCTGTGACCTGGCTATAGGCACCATAACCTACAAGTTATGACTCCTTCAGGGTATCCCATGAACATGCATCTCAAAGCTCTAGGTTCGACCTTATCCTGCCTAATGTGAGCATAGGCTATGCAGCCAAATACTCTAAGTTTGTTGAGATCTGGTGGATGTCTCAATTAAATTTCTTCAGGTGTCTTCATATCTAACACAGTCGAAGTACATGTGTTTATCATATATGTTGTTGTCGAAACAACCTCTACCCAAAACACGTTTAACCCAACACTAGTCAACATGCATCTAACTCTTTCTAAAATGGTTTGATTAAACCTTTCAACCAAACCATTTTGTTAGGGAGTACCTGCAGTAGTTCAGTGCCTTGCAATACCAGAGACTGTATAAAAACTGCCAAACACCTCAATGGAAAATTCAAGGCCATTGTCGGTTCTCAACCTTTTAACCTTCATGCCATTCTGATTTTTGACCAGAGTCTTTCAACTTTTGAAGTTCTCAAAAGTTTCATCCTTAGTCTTCTAGATAAATACCCATAACTTTCTGGAATAATAATCAACTATAGATAGAAAATACCTTGCTCCTGAATATGATGGACACCTCGTAGGCCCCCAAAGATCAACATGGATGTAATCAAGGGATCCATGTGTTCTTTGTTTGCCTTTATTGAACTTCACTCTGCAAGATTTTCCAAGTACACAGGGTTCACAAAACTTCAGCTTTTCGACTTTGTCTCCACTAAGTAGATTTTATTTCCCCAATTCGACCAGACACCTTTCACTAACATGACCCAATCTTATGTGTCAAATTTTTGTCTTCGACAAAGGTTTCGTGGATGCAACATCTGCAGAACCACTAACGACTTCAGCCTCAAGGGTATACAAGATTTGTTTCTTCATGCCTCTTAAGACTTCCTTCGACCCCTTCACGACTTTTAGAGTAATTTTTTCTCCTTGGAAAACATATCCTTTCTTGTCGAATTCACAAAGAGAAATCAAATTTCTCTTCAAATCAGGTACATACCTGACTTTAGTCAACAACCTTATTGACTCATCATATAGCTTGAATCTCACAGATCCAACAGCTGCAATCTTGCAAGCTTTATTGTTTTCAAGAAATACATATCCATCATCTTGATCATATAGTTCCTCGAACAAGTCTTTGTTTGGAGTCATGTGCCAAGTGTGACCTGAATCCATAATCCACTATTCACTTGAGTCGCCGCTTGAAACCACAAGAACATCAGATGAGTCGAAATCATCTTGAATAATGGTTGTGTTGCCATTACCCTTACCTCCATGATCTTTCAGGCGTTCAGGGCTCACTTTTCTTGTATGACCCTCCTTCTTACAGTGATAACATCGAATACCAGATGCATCACCATTATAAGACTTTTGCTGACTTTTACCCTTCTTCTTGTCGAACTTGCCATATCTCTTTGTAAATTTCGCCTTAACTAACAGACCTTCACTAGTCGAAGATAGCTTGTGCTCCTTTAGTTCGTTCAAATCCTTAGAGTACAAGACTGATTGAACATCTTCAAAGGTTAGAGACTCTCTTCCATACAAGAGAGTTTCTTTGAAGTGAGCATGTGTTATAGGCAAAACACACAACAATAACATCGTTTGATCTTCATCCTCGATTTTTACATTGATATTTTCAAGATCAAGAATCAGCTTATTCAACATATCCAACTGCTCAGCCAAGACTTTGTCTTCACCCATCTTGAATGAATTCAAAGATTGCTTCAGATAGAGGCGATTGACCAATGATTTGGTCATGTACAAACTTTTGAGTTTCTCCCAAAGATCCAACGCCGCCATCTCCTTCGAAACCTGTCAAAGAACCTTATCACCAAGGCTTAATAAGATGGCGTTGTGGGCTTTCTCTACCATAGTCAATTTTTCTTTATCCTTCAACGCATCGTCCGTGGCTGCGACTCCTTTCAACGCCTCTAAACAACCCTGCTGAACTAATAGGGCTTTCATCTTCAAGCGCCATAAACCGAAATCATTCACTCCGGTGAACTTTTCAATCTCATATTTTATTGATGATATCTTCTCCACGCTCACCGCACCAATTTGTTGTGAAAACGATGTCAGAATTACAAAGTATAATTAGTTTCTTGATCGGTAAGAATCCCACAAGGGTAGAAAAGAAGAAAACAATAAGAACACAAATGAAAATGGTTATAAACTGTTATTCTTTACTTTCTCCCTAAAGAAAGATTACAAGTGTTATAAAATAGAAAATAACTTCTCTCACCCTAATTAGGATTTACATTGTGCAATGATGAGAGACTAATATGCTATTTATAAGAAAACTAACACATTAAGCTAATGGACTTTTACACACAAGTCAATTACACAAGTTAACTTAGAGAACAAGTTAACTTAAACAATTAGGCATAACAAACATGCCCAATTTGACATGCTAACAATCCTAACATACTTCAACTACAACATGTGAGCAGACTTCGACAACATGCTAAGGTTCTGTCGAATCAAGAAGCTACCATTCGACCATACTATAGTTCGATCCAATATCTCATAAACATTACTTATAGAAACTCATTTCTAACAGGTAGTCGTCGTGATGAATTGAACCATTCAGTTAAGTCCAATGAGAGGTACATGCCCTTAGCCATTTAGTTATTTAAGCGTTATCCCATTAGACGATTAACATACTCTGAAATCCTAAACAAAAATGAAGGTAGTAATCCTAATTTCCGTTTAGGATTTTAGATTATGTTAATCGTCTAATGGGACAACACTTAAATAACTAAATCGCTAAGAGCATAGACCTCTCATTAGACTTAACTGAATGGTTTAATCCATCACTACGATTACCTGTTAGAAAGGAGTTTGAATAGGTAATGCTGATAGAAATATTGTTGCTTGTTATCGTTTAGGCTTAGAGATATTTTCATGAAATTGTGTTGTTATTGTTCATCGAATGCTTAGTTTTATTTGTAATTTACTAATAGTTATGGGGAAATAATTTAAGACTAAAGGTTTATTCACCGAAGAATTAGGGATAAATAATCGATTTACTCTAAGTCGTGAAGCGCGAGATCAGACGAGTTTTCAACACTTTCACAATTTCAGATCTTGAAATTTCCTTATCTAATACAACAATGACTTGACACTTCAACTAGAACTTGAACCTTCTAACTGACGAAGCTTGATATATCTTGTTGATCAAGTGTCATAAATTTTTTTACTTTGATAGTTAAGTTGAATTCCAAAGACTCGCTATAGTTGAAATTGACTATCGATTACCCACTATTTTTTTTCATATCAACGATAGAAGTTGAATTCGCTTTCTTGTGGAACGTTAGCCAACCGAATAAGTTATTTAATTTTTTTTTATATAATTAAATTAGGAATAAGACACCAATTCTTTAGTTTTAAAATAAAAAATAAAAAATATGTAAATATAACTTATTTAATTTTATAACTTTTGTGTTTTAATACAAATTAGATAAATTAGATTTTTGTTATTTTTCCTAAAGTAAACAATAAAAGTGATAAAATATTGGGATATAAACCTAAACTAGATTTTTAATAAATATTTAATATTCTTTTATTATATATATATATATATATATATATATATATATATATATATATATATATATATATATATATATATATATATATATATATATATATATATATATATATATATATATATATATATAATAAAAAATAATATATTTTTAAAAATTCATTTTTAATTTTTTTTTAATAAAATATTTAAAAAGTCAACTAGAATATTTTTTACAAAAATAACCCACTTTTTCAAGGAAATTCCCAAAATACCCCTGGTTTCAAAAAAATTCCCAAACTGCCCCACTTTTAGGAGGAGACGCCAATTTAATTGGAGACTCCTTTTAAAAATTGAATGGAGGCGCCAATTGGATTGGCGCCCCTGTGTAGTACTTAAGAGGAGACACCAATTCAATTGGAGTCTCAGTGTAAAATGCAATTTTTATGTTATAAATAGATGCGTTGTGTGAGTCATTGTTCCACATCTCAATTAATCATTTGGCAATCATGTTTGGTGTTCGTCGCCGATACATAAAGGTGATTTATGCGAGAGACAAACCTCAGATGTTGATGTTGTTCTGGAACATCACTACGTTCGATCAACTGAAGAGGGAGCTGATTCGTTGGTTAGATGGGAAAATACCAGAAGGGGAAAAATTAGAAGTATTAAGAGACTCGACAGTATCTTTGGTTGAGTGCAAATGAAGACTGATAAGGATGCTAGGGAAATGATGTTCGGTCGAGATGACATCAATTTGATTGTTGTAATCAGTTAGAAATATTTATGTTTTAAGATAGCTTATTTTGTACTGATGTTTGCTGTGAACCTCGTTGTAACAAAAAGTTAATGATATATAATGATTGAAGGTTACATAAATACAATGTTAGAAAAAGCTTAAGACCTAGATGATGCTCCTCGATTAGGACAATTGTTCTTGTTATGTCCTGATTGACGACAGATACTACATAATATTATCATTTTATCTGTGGAATCCATCTCTATTCTGATACGTGTGCTGTTTGGCCTTCCTTTTTTCTTTCTACGCATCTCGTCATTGTGCCAAACTATATCACCTTCATATGGAGACCAGTATTCCTCCATTGGTAGTACCGAGAAGCTTTGATTATATACATTCATGACGGTGACAGTCTTGTACACATCAGATAAATGGCTGTAAGCGTCTTGACGAGTATAAGCGCATGCTGCAATGACATGGGAGCAAGGAATGCAGAAGGCCTGAAATTTTCCACAATGGCACCAACTTCTGTTTAGTCTAACAGCATAGACAAAATTTGGTCTCCCCTCGATGTGATCCATTGTTTCCTGGACACTGAAATTTTGCCTATGACGGTCAAAGACTGTTATAGCGTGTGTGCTAGATTTGATGCTCTCCTCTTTCATGACCTTCATGCAACACTCACTAAATACTTTCTCGGACATTAACACCGCGCTCCATCTTTCACCTTTGGTTGCAAATGTAGAAGCCAACCTATAATAGGTCGATCTTACCAAGGCGGTTATCGGCAGATTTCGAATTCCTTTGAATACCCCATTCATGCATTCCACAAGGTTTGTTGTCATGTGGCCCCATCGACAACCTCCGTCAAATGCCTTTGTCCACTGCTCTACTTGTATGTTATTTAGTCATCTCCCCGCGTCTTCATTAGACAGTCTAACTTCATCACGATAATATTGAAATGACGGCTGGGTTAGAGCATACCCAACATTCACCACCTTCTTGCGAAGATTCTTATCTTTTATAGCACGCATGAAGTTTTGTGCAATGTGTCTGATGCAATAGACATAGGTAGAAGGAGGATCATGCCATCCGTTGTCATGGTTGTTGTAGGCACTCTCAATGGCAGCATGTCTATCAGAAATCAAACAGAGATTGGCTTGTGGAGCCACATGCGTTCTGAGATGTCGAAGAAAGAGACCCCATCCACCAGCCGTTTCACCTTCAACAAGAGCAAAGGCAATGAGAAAGACATTGTTGTTGCCATTTTGTGCAACCGCCATGAGCAAAGTACCCTTGTATTTGTCGTATAACCAAGTGCCATCAATTTGAATAATAGGTTTGCAGAATGCGAAACCTTTGATGCACGGGTCAAATGCCCAAAAGAGACGGTGAAAGATTCTATTACCTGTAGCGCAGGTTCCGTCTGGCATCATCGCTGGTAATGTCTCCATAATTGCCACAGTTCCTGGGACATATGTTTTTAGTGCCCATAAAAACCGTGACAATTCCTTGTATGAATCCACCCAGTTATCGAAAACTTATTCAACAACCTTTGTCCTCGCAATCCAGGCTTTCTTGTAAGATGGAGTATAATTATATGTTGTTCTGATATGGGATATAATTATACTCACCTTCACAGATGGGTCTTTATTAACCAGCGGCAAAATGTCTTGACATATCAACGCCGCGCTTAGTTTGCGGTGATCTTGTTCAACGTTAGTTGCAATGCAACTATGAGGTGGGTCTATTGAAGCGATCTCCCAAGAGTCGTTTTTCTTTTTGTAAGACGCAGCCAAACGAAACTTACAAAGCATGTTACGACATTCGATAACATACCTTCTAGAATAAGTGCGTTTCACTGTAAAATCAGCAGAGTTGTTCATGTGGAATTTTTTGATAGCTATAACACATTCTTCTTTGGTACGAAACATGTCTCCCACCTTTAATTCGCCTTCTGATCTCGGATACG
The DNA here is from genome assembly GCF_024323335.1 of Lathyrus oleraceus. NCBI lineage: Eukaryota > Viridiplantae > Streptophyta > Magnoliopsida > Fabales > Fabaceae > Lathyrus > Lathyrus oleraceus. The sequence goes on from NC_066580.1 coordinate 6,009,238, forward strand.
GATTATAGAAAACACTATTGGATGTTTCATCATCGTGCAGATCCATATTTGTCATATGTTGAGGCGGATTGTAGACATGACTAGGAGGTATTGGTGGTGGTTGATCATCATCTTCAATGTCGTTCTTCAGCATGTGATCAACCTGTATCTCGGTCTCCTCTTCTTCTTCATCAACGACATCCACTTCTGCTTCTGCTTCTAGGTTGACATCATCTGACCATTGTGGATCAAATTCACCAGATTCATCCTGACTGGTTATTTGTGACTGTTGAGATAGTATACATGGTTGAATGTTCATGACTAACAAACATGTATTCAACATCTTCATCGTCTTGTACCTTTAGGGGAAAAACTTGCATTGACTATTCTAAAAAAATATTGAATTTTGATATGTGATCTTTGACACAATACCCGATCCTATACATGATTGTATTCTTTTTTTCAAATGCAAGAAGGTTGCATTTCTCTTGATCGTGAGTCTAATGGTATCAATGTTTCGAAAACAAACACCATATAACTCAGACTCGTATGTTTCACTGTTGCAGTGAACGTTGACAATGTATATTGGTGAAGATGACATTGTGCATATGAAAACTATTTTCTTGCTGCAGACGAATGTGAGTGAAATGTCTTGGATGTTGATAGTAAGACACTTAAATAGAGGAGTGAAGTGTCTCACATGCTAGCTAGTTCGGAGTGACGTGTCGCACATGCAAGCTACTCCGAAGTGACGCGTCGCACATGCAAGCTACTAAGAAGTGACATGTTCAGCATGCAAGAGAGAGGACAACCACGTGTCAGACATGCAGACACACACTCCAAATGTGGGACCGGGGGTCGGTTAGGTGATCCCGGTCATCACCATTAGGTTTCTTTGTGTAAACGACAAATTTTATTAATATCAATTGGTCATATATCAAATTTATCTATCACATATACCATTTACCAAAAAAAATTGCATTTTACACTAAGGCTCCAATTGAATTGGCGTCTCCTCTTATGTACTACACAGGGGTGCCAATCCAATTGACTAGGGCATCTGCCATAGCCAATCCAATTAGCGTCTCTATTCAATTTTTAAGAGGAGTCTCCAATTCAATTGGCGACTCCTCCTAAAAGTGATGTAGTTTGAAAAAAAAATTGAAACCAAAGATATTTTGGGAATTTTCTTTAAAAAGTCAGTAATTTTTATAAAAATTTTAGAATATTGACTTAAAATATCAATTAAAGTATATTAAAGAATAAAATAAAATATAATGCATTTAAAAAACCAAATTAAATAAAATAAAATAGAAAGAAAACCAAGTCCATGTTTCCTAAATAATCGGGATTGCGTTAGCATTGTTATTTATTTTTATTTTTATTATATTTATAATAGAAATAGAAGGATCTAGTTATTCGTTTTGTTATTTTATTTAGTTTGAAAATAGAAAACAGAACAATCTAGAAATACTGTAACCCTAGAAAACACTTCTATTTAACACGCAATTCACTTCTCATTTTTTCATAATTTTCTCTGTAACACTTCATCTCTCTCTATTCCGAAACCCCTAACCCTTTTCTTTCATCGAAGAAAAGCAAAGCAACAATGGCGGATCAAGAGACATTCGCTTTCCAGGCTGAGATCAATCAACTTCTCAGTCTCATCATCAACACGTTCTACAGCAACAAGGAGATTTTTCTTCGTGAACTTATCAGTAATGCCTCTGATGTAAGCTTCTCTTACGCTCTGTTTTTTGATCATTACTCGTTCATGTTGTTGCATGTTTAGTTTTATTTGTGTATCATGATTTGATCCATGTTAGGTTCATTATTATTAAGCTTCATTCTCTCATGGTTTTTTTTGTTATGTTTTTGTTTGATTGGTTTATCATGATCGTAAGGTTTCTGTTAATTGATTACGAATGTTTCTTAAGCATAACGATGATTTGTTAACTTGTTTTTGTTCTATTTCTATTGTTTTTTACTTAAATTGTGGTGATCGCAGTATGACAATTAGTTAATGCGGTTTTGATTTTGTAAGAAGTAGTGTTTTTTCGTGGTTGATTCACATGAATTTCATAATTCAAATGCATAAATTGAATTTGTAATTAGTATAGTTATATACCGTTTAAACTTATTATCCCCAGTTGTGATCTTTTTAATACTCTTCAACGTTTTCATTTGATTTGATCCATATGCTGCTCTTATTAACACGACCAAACTTTTTACAATTGATTCTTGGGTTATTGACGTTACTTTCTGTTGGAATATTTTGGGGTGGTTTTAGGAATGTATGATTTGATTTATGGATTTTGTTGTTGTGAGTGTTATTTTGATTGTTATCTTTGACTGTTGTAATGTAGGCTTTGGATAAGATCCGATTTGAGGGCTTAACAGATAAGAGCAAGCTTGAATCTCAGCCAGAGTTGTTCATTCACATCATTCCTGACAAGACTAACAACACATTGACTATCATTGACAGTGGAGTTGGAATGACTAAAGCTGGTAAGATAATAGCCAGTGAAATTGGTTTATGTTGTTGCCCTGTTTGTTGTGTGATGATTTGTGTTTTTCTCTAACACCTGCCTGTTTTCTGTTTCAGATTTGGTGAACAACCTAGGTACCATTGCAAGGTCAGGTACCAAGGAATTCATGGAAGCTTTGGCTGCTGGTGCTGATGTTAGCATGATTGGACAGTTTGGTGTTGGTTTCTACTCTGCTTATCTTGTAGCTGAGAAGGTCATTGTTACCACCAAACACAATGATGATGAGCAATATGTGTGGGAGTCCCAAGCTGGTGGGTCATTCACTGTGACTAGGGATACAACTGGTGAAGCTCTTGGCAGAGGAACTAAGATAACTCTAATCCTCAAGGAAGACCAGCTTGAGTATCTTGAGGAACGCCGTCTCAAGGACTTGATCAAGAAGCATTCTGAATTTATTAGCTATCCAATTTCTCTTTGGATTGAGAAAACTATAGAGAAGGAGATTTCGGATGACGAAGATGAGGAAGAGAAGAAGGAAGAAGAAAAGAAGGAAGAAGAGGGTAAAGTGGAGGAAGTAGATGAAGAGAAGGAAAAGGAGGAAAAGAAGAAGAAAAAGATTAAGGAGGTATCTCATGAGTGGTCTTTGGTGAACAAGCAGAAACCTATTTGGATGAGGAAGCCTGAAGAGATTACAAAGGATGAGTATGCTGCGTTTTACAAGAGTCTTACTAATGATTGGGAAGAGCATTTGGCTGTTAAGCACTTCTCTGTTGAGGGTCAGTTGGAGTTTAAGGCTGTCCTCTTTGTACCCAAGAGGGCACCTTTTGATCTCTTTGACACAAAGAAGAAGCCCAACAACATTAAATTGTATGTCCGACGTGTCTTTATCATGGACAACTGTGATGAGTTGATGCCTGAATATCTTAGCTTTGTTAAGGGTATTGTGGATTCTGAGGATCTTCCACTTAACATTTCAAGAGAAACCCTCCAGCAGAACAAGATTCTTAAGGTCATCAGAAAGAACTTGGTGAAGAAGTGCCTTGAGCTTTTCTTTGAAATTGCTGAGAACAAGGAGGACTACAACAAGTTCTACGAGGCCTTCTCTAAGAACTTGAAACTAGGTATCCATGAGGATTCTCAGAACAAGACTAAGCTAGCTGATTTGCTCAGGTACCACTCCACCAAGAGTGGTGATGAGATGACCAGCCTCAAGGACTATGTTACCAGGATGAAGGAAGGACAGAATGACATCTACTACATTACAGGTGAAAGTAAGAAAGCTGTTGAGAATTCACCATTCCTTGAGAAGCTTAGGAAGAAGGGGTATGAAGTGATTTACATGGTTGACGCAATTGATGAATATGCTGTTGGTCAACTCAAGGAATTCGAGGGAAAGAAGTTGGTATCTGCAACTAAGGAAGGTTTGAAACTTGATGAGAGTGAAGATGAGAAGAAAAAGAAGGAAGAACAGAAGGAGAAGTTTGACAACCTCTGCAAGGTGATCAAGGAGGTGTTGGGCGACAAGGTTGAGAAAGTGATTGTTTCTGACCGTGTTGTAGACTCCCCCTGCTGTTTAGTGACTGGTGAATACGGTTGGACCGCCAACATGGAGAGGATCATGAAGGCACAAGCTTTGAGGGATAGCAGTATGGCTGGTTACATGTCAAGCAAGAAGACAATGGAAATCAACCCTGACAATTCCATCATGGAGGAGCTTAGGAAACGTGCAGATGCTGACAGGAATGATAAATCTGTGAAGGATCTTGTTCTGTTGCTGTTTGAGACTGCCCTTCTAACATCTGGATTCAGCCTTGATGAGCCAAACACTTTTGGCAACAGGATTCACAGGATGCTCAAGCTTGGACTTAGCATTGATGATGATGCTGTTGAAGCTGATGCTGACATGCCACCATTGGAGGAAGCTGATGCCGATGCAGAGGGTAGCAAGATGGAAGAGGTCGATTAAGTCTGACGTAGTAGCTAGTTTTAGAAAGGTCTGGGTCGATGTCTTCTATGATGTTTTTAATTTTTGAATGTTAACAATACTAGGTGCAGTTTAATGGCTTATTATTTTTCGTTAGTTTTTGGTGTCAATTGTTGACGTGCGTTCTTTTTTGTTTTCTTACGACAAAATTGGTGCTATCTTTGCCTCTTATTAATTATATTTTGAAATAGTTTTAGATAGAAACATTTTATGATTCTAATTAAAAAGAAATTAAAAGGTAGGTAGGTTGTAGCGGATTATAAATCTTAATTCATTTTTAACTTTCTTTTACGCATTCATAGAAAAACATTCTGACTACACTTTTAAAGTGCACATTCTCCGCCTGTCTCAAATTATAAGCAAAGAGGGAGTATAGTTCAATTACTTTACTCTTCAAGAATAAGCTATTGTATATAAAAACGTTTTAATAGTTGTACTTTTTATATTATTTTATTATTTAGCATTTATAAATTTTAATTCGTCATTATCTAGCTTTGTTCTGTTATTGAATCGAAAATAAACTGATTCTACCGAGTATAATTCTCACGAAAAAATAAAAAATACAACTATAAAAACGGTCTCCTTTATATTTATTTTAAAGAATTAAGAATTATATTTTTTTGAAAAATATATAAGATTTTGAGTATAAAATTTTATTGTTTGAAATAAACACCCCTTAATGTAAAGTCTATAATTTATTTTCCTTTCAAGAAAATCCATTTTTACACCTTATTTTGGCGAGAAAATCCATCTATTTACTATACAAGATTCAATCTAGTAATCAACTAATTTTCATTTAATCATCCATAGTTCAACTCAAATGTTCATTTTTACATTTCAACTTTCATCATTAAATCTAACTTCAATATCCAATTTTCTTTTCACTTTTTCATTTTTCACACTTGTTACACTTGAGCGTAGAAAACACAAGCTGGTTTATCCCTTTCTATGCAACTCAAGACTACAAGTATGTGTTTCCGCCTCTTCAATTGTCTGTATTTCGGGTTGAAATTTTGTTTTTTATCCCTTTTTATCCATTATCTGTATTCTGACTCTAAAACTTATAAAAATAAACCCGTACGTTGTTATTCCAGTTCAGTCTCTATGGCACATGTCTCTGCATGAGTCTCTATAGCTAAATAAATCGATCTTTGACAAATAGCAGGTACCACTAAATTCTCAACAACAACCTTTCATGATGGAACTGGATTTGAAAATTGCACACCTCAACTAGTGTCCAATTTTTGTTTTGTACGGCAACGTTGTGTTGTCTCCTAGCTGTCCCATTTGTGAGGAGAAGTAGAATATTTCCCATTGTTCATCATTGTATCCTCGAGCTATTGAGACTTGGACAAGGCGATCAACTATCTTAGGTTTATTATATGTCAAAACTCCTCAATGTCATAACAAATTTTTGAGACTTTCGATTAGTGTTCAGTTGATTTTAAGAGGATTATTTTTATTTTTAGTTCAAACTCGCTTCACGTCAATATGAGAAATACTCCTTACCATCTTTAAGTTATTTTGTTGGAAATAATTTGGGAGTATATGAAGAAAGATTGGATACTTTTTAAGCTTCCCAAAAAAATAAAAATAAAAAGGAGAATAAATGGTAATATAGTGACCACGAGTAACACAATAGGGGCAGTATTTGAAAGTTCTCAACCAATAAATCGAATGTAATTCTTGAAGGCTTAAAACCACAACACCAAACATGTTCATGAAAGAAAAGTAACCAACCAATGCATGACAATTAAATTAAATCTCTCTGCAATAACCCTTTTTACATATCAAGTAAATATTACTTATGCTTCAAGAATCGTCTACTTGTGAATGGAATACAAAGCTTGGGAATGTTGTGGTGATGTCCCTGCTCAACACATGAATAAAAAAAACATGTCAAAGAGTGTCATAAAAACTAAATGAAAATTAAAGTAAGATTCTTGGTGTTACTGCCCATCTTTGTTCTCATCGACATTCTAGATGTTGCTCTTGCATCATCATTCTTGCAGGTTTTCGTGCCATCATTCTTATTCTTATTGATAATAATAAAATGTGATTTAAAATTTACCTTAGATATTGAAGGGTCATGTTCTTGAGAAGTGATGGATGGCGCAAAACAAGGTTTCTCCATTCTTCTTTATCAATCTTTCCGTCATGCTTTGTATCTGCTTCCTCAAAAGTCTGAAAATCAAAAACTCAATGTTGAAACAAACTAGTCTTTCTTTTTCCCCTTCGTATAAATAATAGAGTACAAAGGATACTCTCTATAACATTCACGAGAAAGAAAAAAAAAAGGGGTAGCACCTTGTCGATTATACTCTCTATAACATCATCTGATAGGTTCATGCCAGATTCAGCAAGTGTAGCAACTACCATTTGCTTCACCTCTTGTCTTTCAATAAAACCCTGCTGCTTGAGATCATACAATTGAAAGGAAACTGAAACCAGATATTATATGGTTTTAGTTTTTGTATATAGAAAAGAAGTGAGGTGAAGTAAACTAAAGAATTGAAGTAACATACACTCGATCTTTTTATCAATTGGGGCATTTGGATGGAAAACAGAAAGAGCGCGAGCAAACTCTTCGAAACCAAGTATCCCATTGTGCTTTGTATCAAACAAATCAAATACCTACCGAGATAAGCTCATGTGAGATATTAACAACTTGAAGCAATATACTACCCAGAGAAAGACGAGAATCAAAATTTCAGTAGTTTAGAACTAAATAGAGACAGAGTTTATTTTGTATGTCATATTAGTGTGAGATAAGGCTTGGCTGTTGCGGTGTATCAGAGAATCATAACTTCATTTCATAGTTAGAGAAACGTTAAACACGGATTAAATAGAAGATGGAAAAAGCATACCCGATCAGCAAACAAACTTTCTTTTTTACTCGTCTTGAATAATGCCAATTGAAACTCTTCCTGCAAATGGTGCAATATGCATATTAATACTAGCATTATAATGACATAGGAACTGAAAAATAGAACTTATTGCATTGTTATAGAACCATTAAACACATTTTATTTTTACATTGAAAAGGCTCAATCGACCAAATTTATTATATGCCAAAACCACAAGTTGTATGGTGACGAAACAAACAAACCTTGTTGATCAGTCCATCGTCAATCACAGCACTACTTATCTTTTTAAAGAGCTCGTAAAGTGCTTCGATTTCACTTACACTGACTGCATACACAAGAAAAACAAATGTCTATTTATTTCCAACAATATTGGCGATAATAGAATCCACAAATAAAATACACGAGCATAACATCATCGACGTGGTTTCAAAATCAAAAGGGAATGACATAATATACAAGATAATAGAAGCATATATTCAAATCAAAATTCATTTGTATAAGAACAGTAGTAACAATAAATGCATTCTAAGCATAAAGTTAGGTGGTCGCATACAAACTGTCTCCCTCGCAAGGATTTCAGGATCTTCAAGACCAGTTGTCTGCTTATATAAGTCAAGGTCACAACATCGCAATAGAGGAGCAAACAAATGCTTAAATCCCTCTATGCACTGCAACATGATATCTCTTGCAGCTCAAAATCAAAGCACTCCATAGCTGTTCCAAAAACAAGTCAATTAGTTATTCAATTTAGTTAACTCCTCGTTAAGTCATCTTTAGCAGGAAATGAGCAACTAAACCTTTTAACCATTTCCAATATCAGCTGGCCAAGCCCAAACGCCAAGATCTGCAAAATTTGGAGGAAACACCAGCGACAAAGTCTAGTTAAAGAACCGAAGTAAAATATACATAACATTCTAAAACAGAATGCAAAGTAACCAAAATGGAAACACAAAAAAACAAGTTCCAAGCTCTAACTGATCAGAGTCGTCTGCCATGACAAAACCATTAGAGGCCATATTTAATCACGGTTTAATCGTGACAAATATTTTATGAGACCCTATATAGATACGGTTTAACGAATTTTGGTTCATATACGGTAGTGGGCCTTGTACGCCCTCAAAGACGGTCATGCTGATTAGGATCAGAACTTAACTGCAAATTTACTTATTAGATCAACTAAAAACACTCCAAACTCAAAGACTACAAACTATGTATTGCTATATATTCCCACCAATGATTCCTATGTTTGACCAAATTCATAACAAAACTTAATACAACAAAACATATATCCTCACTTTCTTACTCCTTGTACTGAAGTAGTTTAACCAATTAACTAACTGCAAATATAAAAAATTGGGTTGTAAAGATCAAAACAATTCCATTTCTCTCTACCATCTAAGATCCATGGTCACACATGCAGCATCACATAGATAACATGCCAGAATCGCCTTAACACAAATTCAAGATAAGAATTAAGAAATTCAATACCCTAAGACCCAAAAAATCAAAATTTGAAAACATTGAAGGCAGTTAGATTCTGAATCCAAGGCAATTCACATACCCACATGCCCGGGAAGTTCATGGATCTATATGAAGCAGACATAAAGAAACAAAAAAGACATAAAATTTAATGAAAATTGAAGAACCCGAAATCAGAAATTGAGATAATGATGCTATGTTGTAAGATTTGTGAGCGAAAAATGAAGTGGGTATGGTAAAAAATCTGACCTTGATGTTAGAGGATCAGAGAAAAAAACAGAGATTTTGGAAGTTAAGGAGAATATTGAAGAAGGGTTGTGTTTTTGTGTTGTCTGAAACTCCTCGCGGTGGTTGAACGAAACAAATGGAGCGTGTGAAGGTGGCGAACGAAAGTGATTTGAACGATGATTGATGAGATATGGGGTACAACTTGGGACGAAATCAATGCTGACACATAACATAAATCATTATTATTGACAGATATTCTTGAAAAATTTTGTCATTCAATTTTTATTTATATTTACAAAAGCTTTTAAAATTGAGTTTAATTTGATCTTATAAAAAATTGAGATTAACTACTATTTATAATACAAAAAGTTTTTCGCGGTGAATTCATCATTATCATTCGGTTATATTATTTTATTGATAGATAAAATAAAAGTTAAATTTCTCATAACATCAAACATTTATGATTAATTGATGGTGTAAAATTCTTTTACACAATCAGTGCATTTCAATTAAATTATATCTCATTTAAATTGGATTAAAATGACATAAGAAGTCTTTATTACTCTCAACATGAACTCTCAAGGTTTGACATGTTGTTGAATGCTTGAATTTTGAGAATGTGTTCCTCTCAAAATCTCAGAATTTAATTCAAAGATTACACACTTGAAGCAACAATCCTAAGGAAACTCAACTCTTATGGAGTTAAATAGGTCTTAATAATCAATGTATCAAAGGATCCCATTTATCTCCAAGTTGCACTTATGGCTATTTTACACCTTTCGTCTCTAATCACTTTAGGGATGTCTCAGAAGCCCTCGACATATATGTTTGCATTTATGTTAAAATTTGCAATGTTCGATTTTTGGGGGAACAAACTTCATATGATTCTTAGTGTTGTTTCTCGTGCTTTTGTTTCTATCTGTGTGATCATATATTAGATTGTTTTCTATTTTGAAACTATTCATTCCTCGTATGAATTGGTCAATGAATTCAATAAAGGACGTTTAAATTTTTTCTTAACAAGTTTTAAGTTTCTGGCCTTCAAGATCTTATTTACAATGTTGATTATGATAATTATGATTTCTCTATCTTAGTTCATAGTCTTGTTGATCAACCAATTAATAGATTTCAAATATATGCGAGAGTTATAGTTTGTTTTAAATAGGGATTCAAACCAGGTCTAAGATGCCAAAATACACTCCTTAAGGAAATGTTCAATGGTTTCAATGTTTGTGTTGCATCTAAGATATATGATATGTTATTGAATACCTCTTTGTCTATATTATCCTTACTAGGGTGATATTGTGGATTAATATCTAAATTAGATGTGTTGTCTATGGGTGACTTTTGATTTCTATAACTTAACCTAAAAACTCTTAAATTGGTTATTATTAGAGTTGCTTAGTATATAATTTCTCTTGCAACATTTAAGTTAATATTGTCATAATCTAACACTATAATTGTCATCTTTAGTTCTCATCGACATGATTTAGTCTTCCTCATCCAAGTTAATAATGAAAATTTAGTATATAGTCATTTTGTCTTTAAGAAGAAAATTCCTATAAAGAATTTCTTGGTTATAACAATTGTTCTCCTGGTAAATTAGGTCCCTAACTCCAACAACCCTTGTTTTTAAGGGTTTGTGTTAGGAGTTTAATCCCATTTCAATAGAGAATTCAATCACCTTTCGACATGCTAATGGATTTTCCATTCCCAACACACCAAAAACTACCCTTTATTAATATCCAACTAGCATCATGAATACTTTTTCATATGTAGCTAGGAGATCTTTCTACCTTGTCTTGTATAAAGCATACTTTAGAAAAACTCTTGAAATTAAGGGTATATGGGATCCCATTGTTTATTTCCCATAATGGATTTAAAAGGCTCATATGAGTGCCTATTTGTGAGCATAAAGAAGGAAATCAAGGAAATATAATTCATAATAATACTAGCAGTATTATTAGGGAAACTCATAGTTACCAATAGTTTTAGTGATACTTTTGATCATAATATTATAAAGATACATAAGTCTGGGACCAAAAAAGATATTTTTGATTCACACGTTGTTGGTGATGAACTTTAGAATGATCTTCTATTCTAGCCCACCGATGGGGGTTGCACGTGTAAAAACTACAACACACAAGTTAGAGACCACTATAAGTCCAAAGTTTTATATTAGAAACATGTGTACTTGATACTCATCCATCGCCTAGCTTTCATAGGAAGTCCTAGGGTTTTAAAAGACCTTGAACCTTCTATTTAATTGTCTTAGAGGAAAAAATTATAAAAAAGTTCTCTTGAAATATGATCTAACGATCTCCAACATCTTTTTAGCTCTAGTCAATTTTACTTATAGGGTGAGTCTATCTCAGGATCACATAGTACTAGAACTTTCTTTGCAAACAACATCACAGTGGGTTCAACGATGGTATGTTTAATTATCTTCTTCTTAATCGAATGGTTTTTTTGGTACCTTGATTTGGAAAGACACTGGGGCATGACCATTATATGGACCCAAGGTCCTCAAATCATTATTTGGGTGTAAATGTTCCAAATTGTCTCTTGAGGCCCTTGAATAAATATGATTATGGTGTAGTTGGTTTTCTAACTAGGTGTTATAGACTAATGGAGCAAGGTCCAAACCAAAACCATAGTCCCTAAGCTAGGACTAGTGTAGTTGTGTCGTGGTTTATTTTAGTGTTCTTCGTATAAGAACTTCCTTTATGGCTGTGAGTGTGATGATTACATCATGGAGAACGATGCTTCAAGTATTGTTATGTGGGATTCTTTCATTGGGAGACAATGTCACTTCCATTGGTGGAGAAAAAGATCCTCTTTAATGATAATGCTTTTGGTATTGTCTCATATCCATCATAGTTATTGACTCTAGAGAACTTTTTAGTGGAGTTTGATAATGATTACCCCACTATTTCTTCCTAAATTTTGAACAAAGGGGTAATAAGTATATGGCTTTCTGTTTTTTGAGCTCACTATTTTCTAGGGGTGACAAACGGGCATGCCCGCCCCGTTTAGGCCCGTCCCGCAAAAGCCCGCAAAAAAACGGGGCGGGGCGGTCATAGTTGAGGATGTGGGCCTAAAACTTAGACCCGCCCCGCAAAAAAGTGAGGGTGGGGCGGGGAAAGCCCGCATGCACTGCACTATTTAAGCCTAAAAATGCAAAATTTTATGTAAATACACGTGCCCGCAAAAGCCCGCGAAAAAAGCGGGGCGGGGTGGGACAAACACATTTGAGGATGAGGGCCTAAATCCTTGGCCCGCTCCGCACAAAAGTGCGGGAAAAACGGGCATGCCCAGCGGGCCGAGCCCGTTTTGCCACCCCTACTATTTTCTATGTGAACATGTTAAATATGGATGAGGTCTTTCGATACTCATCCTGAAAGGATTCATGGAAAAATCAAAGAAAAGAAATCATATACACATTACAACTATTGATGAGTGAAATATGAAACCCTAACAACCGGATGCATTTGGCCTTGTAAAGAAAAAAATCTATTTTTTGCAAAAACGTGTTCCACTTCCCTATGTGCACACCTCATTTTCGCGATGTTATTGACATGACACACTAGTATCGCTAAAATGCATTGTGTTGCCTGTTTTCATAATATTTTTTTTCCAATCTTGCTCATTTTTCTTATTTTATTCCTATTCTTGTGTGCAATTCTTCTCCATCCTTCATCATCATAATTTTTATGGTAAAACACTATAGAATTTGTCTAGTTAGGACGATTTTGGCACAAATCAGTCTTTTCCACAATTCTTCGGAATCCTTAATAAAATCTACACACATAAAAAATAACCGATTACAAGTAAAAGTATTTAAAATGAATGCAAATTATGCTAAAAAAATTGTAATGGCGAAGTTTCAACATTTGTTACTCAATCATCTTTTTTAAAGGGAAACAAATTCTTGATGAGGTTATGATTGTTAACGAGGTAGCAGATGATGTATATAAAAATAACTAGAAGTTAATTATGTTTAATGATACTTTTGAAAAATCACAATTCATTGGATTGACCGTATATTCGTTCCATAATGCAAAGATGAATTTTCCTTTTAAATGAATGTGCTTGGCTGCATTTTCTTGTAAATGATAACCTAGTGATGAAATTTTTATGGTTGTGGGTTGAGAAAAGATGATTCGTTGTCTCTTTTTCTTCTTATAATAGTAGGTGATATTTTTAAGCTATTAAATAAGAAAAAATTGATTAGTTTCATGTGAGTAATGATGCAGTTTTGAAAGTTATTCATCTTCAATTTGCATATGATACGTTGGTTTTGGGGGAAATTGGTGAAATATTTATATCATTAAAGCTACCATTGTACTTTTTGAGTTGATATCTATGTTGAAGGTTAATTTTCACAAGTCTTTTGTTGGGTGTTTTTTTTTATAAGCCAAAGTTAATTATATAGGAGTACTAGGGGTACTCAATGTTCAAATACATAGACGCAATACCAGTGTTATACCATCAATCCTCAATCAAATAATTTTGAGACATTGAATTGGTCACTTATACCAATCATAAAACGTATAGTGAGTTCTATAAGTAGATCTAATCACTAACCACAATCAAGAAACCATCTTCATATTAAACACAATGTCATCCTTATATATAATTTCTTCATTATGCAATATAGCATTCCTCTTTGTCCATAAACACCAAGTAGTTGCCAACCATATCACTTATTCTCTATGATGTGCATCCTTACCATGATACTGTGCAGAAGTTTGGAGGAAATATTGACAACAATTTACCACCTCCACCCACTCAATTTCGGCCCTGAGCATAATTTTCTTCCAAATATTAACCGAAACCAAACACCGAAACAACATGTGTTTAGTATTTTCAACCTGATTTAAACATAGAAAACAATTTATATCATTAATTGATTGAACTATACCTCTCTTATGCATCTGCTCTCTAGTTGGGAACATATCAAGAGGAAATCGCCACCCAAACACTTTGACTTTAGATGAGACCTTGGCTTTCGACACCGCTTTCAACACTTGCCTTGGACAACTACTCTCGGTTGGCTCCCCGAAGTCCTACATTAGTTTCAAATGACACAAACCTATTTTCTCCATTGAACCATAACCTTTTCTTTAAGTCAGACATAAATATCGACATCCATTTACCTAGAAGTGCCATGTTAAACATTGTCGCGTCTTTTATACCGAGACCACCTTCTTCCTTTTCTTTACACACATTTTCCAACTAACCCAACAAATACCTTTATTTTCCACCTCCCCATTCCACAAAAAGTTCCTTTATAGTTTTATAATTTCTTCCATAATTTTTGTTGGTGCTTTAAAAAGTGATAAGTGGTACGCAGACATACTAGATAACATTGAATTTATAAGAGAAACTCTTCCTCTTATCGATAGAAATCTTCCCTTCCATCTTAACAACTTAGCTTTGAAAATATCCAACACTGGTTTTCATGTATCAATTCTTCTTGGATTACATTCCACTTTAATCCCCCAAAACTTAAATGGTATACTGTCCACCCTACACATAAGGAAGTGAGATGCAAACTTCATAAAACGACCAGAAATGCCAACTCCGTATAATTTACTTTTTCACATGTTGGTTCTCAATCCATACACCATCTCAAACCCTCTCAAGATTGCTTTGGTCGACCTTAAATTGCTCAAATCTCCTTCCCCCAAAAGATAGTGTCGTCAACAAACAAAAAAATGTTGTATTCTGAATTTTCATTTACCTTGAATCCCCTAAAATCACCACACTCCATGACGCTTCTCACAATTCATGTCAATCATCTGCTGCAATCGTATACAGAAATAAAGATAAAAGATCACTCTGCCTCAGACCTCTACCCACGATAAAGTCCTTAGTTGGACTATCATTGACCAACACAGACAAATAACTTTTTAAAACCCCAAAATCCATCCAACTCAACCATTTAGACCCAAAACCAAGCTTCTTGAAAAGATACCTCAGATAATTCTAGTTTACACAATCGTATGCCTGAGTAAACTCAACTTTAAACAACAAACAATTCCTCTTCTCCCTGACTGCCATGTCAAGTATTTCGTTTACCACCAAAACATTGTCTAGTATTTGTCTTCCCCACACAAAATTTGTTTGACACAGTGCCACTAAATTCCCAGTTATCCTCTTTAGTCTACCCTCCTATATTTTGGATACTAATTTATACATGTACCCGATGAGACAAATGGGCATGTATTCTTCTAACTCATGAGGATTAGAACTCTTTGGAATTAATGTTATAAACGTTGTTGTCATAAACTTTGGTAGCCTACTGCTCTCATGAAACTCTTGTATGAATTTAATCACATCCTCATTAACAATATCCTATCAACTTTTCAAGAAATTGAAACTAAACTCATTCGGGTCCGAACTTCTATCACCCTCATTGTCCCACATGACTTCTTTGATCCATTATTTAGTAAACTCAGCTTCTAAGTTCACACTTTCCTCCCTTAACAACTTCTTCAAGTCAATTCCTTCAAAAACTAGTATGTCCATAAACCTTGATTCAAATGAACTTTTAATTGCCTCTTTCACTTCTTGAACCCCTTCCACAGTTCCATTATGTGAAGCTACTGATATGATCAAATTCCTTTTACTTCTATCTTTCATCATTAGGTGAAAATATTGTGTTCAGATCCCCTTTCTGAAGCCATCTCTGTTTAGATTTTTGTCTAATTAGACTCTCTCATGTGCAAGTTATTCCACATTGTACTGTAAGCATTACTCCTTTTAAACTTATCTATTTCACACAATTCATGGTTGTCAGCTTGTTGAACTTCCTCTTTTAAATTACTTTCACACACAACTTCCTCTATCTTCAAATCTACCCATCCAGATACCTCCCTATTCCATCACCTTAACCTCTCTCTCTCTCTCTCTCTCTCTCTCTCTCTCTCTCTCTCTCTCTCTCTCTCTCTCTCTCTCAAAATTTTGAACTTTTCCTTTACACAAAAGCCTTCCACCTATCCACAATAGATGAATTCCATTCTTTTAATGTTGATGCTAATTTCTTGGCTAAATGATGTAACGTTTGTGTTGAATTGAGAAAAGAATGTGCTACTTTTAAATATTTAGGGATCTTGTGGATATTCGAATCAAATCAATATTGTCTTCTTGAAACTGCTAAAATCTCTTTAAGGATGATTGTCTTATTCTCTTAAAAAGTTATTTTAGACGTACTTTCTCTCCATTTTCAAAGTCCTTTCGGATACCATTTTAAACAAGTGGTATTGGAGGTTAAGAAGCGAGAACTTTGTGGTATATGTTGTAATTTATTAAATTCAAGTGTGTTCCAAAATGACAAATTTGAATTTTGAATTCGGAGATTGTAACTCTTCATGAGATGTTGCAAAGGCGGAACCATGCAACTGTTGGTGAAACATGCTACAGGCCAACCATTATGATTATTGGAAAAGGACATTGCTTCACCAAGGGTCGCTACCTTGTGAGACAATATCAACATGGCCTATAAAAGCGTGAATTCAGATTCAGAATAAAACACACAAAAATCCGAAAATCCTCTAAATAATTCAAGACGCTCTTCGTTGCATTCGGGTTTTTCACCGGTCTTGCGCAAACTCGATAAGGCTGAATTATCCTGGGTATTCCTGCATCAGAACTCTAAGACAATCGAGAGTGCTTGAAATACTTGTCGCATCCGCGAAAAACAACTGGCGGGCTAAAACAAAAACAAACAGAGCCGCCACCGTGCGTTATTTATCCCAAAAGAGGGAAAGGAAACGCTCAGAGTAAACCTGGAAAAAGCATGGTCTCGCGACCAAAGAGATGGGATCGGGAGTCGGTTATGCGAAGGGAAGGTATTAGCACCCCTACGCATCCGTCGTACTCGACGGGATCCACGCTCTAAAGAAAGAAAAGGTTGCTAAAACAAACATCACACACACAAACAACACAGGTGGGAAAAGGGGGAAGAGGGCTCGCTAGGATATCGCGTCCTATGCCTACGTATCTCGTCTGGAACGAGAATCAGAGCTGCCGTAGTTCGGCTCACGCACGCCAAACAAGACACACACAAACACAGGCAAACCTGGAACCCGAATGCCAATCGCTGGACTTACATCGGCTTCCGAACCAAACAAACACACTCAGGATACGGACAGCCAATCGCTGGGCTTACATCCATATCCTGACACACAAGAGGGTTAACAAACAACACACACAAAAAGAAAAAAAAGTGCCCGGAGAGACCTCGCACGGTCTCCTGCCTACGTACCTCATCTGGTATGAGGATCAGGGCGACGTAGTTCCCCTGAACGGGAAAGAAATTCTAACCAGATGCAAAGGGAGACACACTACTAGGGAGCTGTACTCGAGCCTAGATGTTATCATGCATCATTGCCCTATGTTATGGTTTCTATCCTAACTTGCACAGGTAGCAAGCTAAACCTAAACAGGCAAAACAAAACACACATGCTCAATCAAAATAAAGCAAACATTCACAAGTAGCACACACTATATCCAGTCAAGTGAGGCTCAAACAAGGGTGAGGCTGCAAGAGCAAGCCAACTGTACAGGGTAGTGTTCGCTCTTAACCCTGACATTGAGAGTCAGGGTGAAGCAGATGAAAGGTGAGTGAAGATGAGACTTCACAGCTCTTATCCCTGGCCAGGGAGAGCTTCAGACAAAGGAGCGTGGGTTCAGAAAGTGGGAACCCTTCTACACTCAAGACTCTGACTCAACTGTACAACTGTACAAGATCTTGGGTTAATGCCCCAATGCATCAACACAGTGGTGTGAGCAGAGGGACGACTCAACAAGAATAGCAGGGGATGGATTGCACATCCCTTGTGTCTGCCAATTGCCTTAATCAAGGTCTTTTCCTGCTTGGGGACAAAAATAAACAAGCACAAACATCGCCTCTTAAGGAGGACTTCAGACAGTTGCCTGGCCAAGTAACAAGCCAGGTCTTCCAGACTACATGGAGACAAGAGAGTCTACCTCAATTGGTTTATACAACCAAGCAGAAGCACAGCAAGTTCTCAAAGAACTATTAGCAACTAATGTACCTGAAATCAATCAAATACAGTCAGTATACCAATCACAAAGTCAAAACAGACAAGATAAGAATCAACAGACAACACAATCAATCACATGTGCAAAGCACAATCAACTCAAGTGAGCCAAGCATCCTACAAAATAAAACAAGTTAGTTCATAACAATTAACCAAACTCAATCAACTTGCATTATTCTCCTTAAAGCATTTGCTTCTTAACCTGAAACACAATTCAAAAGTGAGAAACAAGACCACTAGGACAAGCCTAGGGTCAAAAGGAGATGAAAAATCCAAAACAGCAAGTGAAAATTATCCAAAACCAAGATTTATCAAGCAAAAAGAGAATCCAATTGGTCTCCCATCAAAACTATGCACCAAATCCATTTCATATACAAAACATGCCAAACTATGCACTTTGGAAACACATTAGAGCAAACAGAATGATCACAATCAAATCAATATCAAAACAGCTCAATAAATTCCACAAAAATTCAGGTCTAAACAGAACACATTGAATAAGCATCATACCAATTTCATGCTATTTGGACCAGAGGAAGTATGGAAATTAAATTCACTAAGTCAAGTCATGCTTATACAAGCTCAAACAATGCCACAAATCATGTATCAACTTTAGGCAAGTGTAAAACAGAAACGGCATAAGATAAATGAACCACACCAAAGCCAAAATGAAATTAAACATGCTAAGAACCAATCCACAAAATTTCAGCTTCATATGATAAGGCATGGGAATTTCACAAGTCATGTAAGATGATCACTCAAGAAAAACCTAAAAATGACTAAACAGCAAACAAAAATACCAATCAAATAGGAAATGGATCAACAAATCCTACAAAAAATCATGGTTAAACCTAACATACAGATGGAATCACATGCAAAAATCCAGGGCAAATGGCAAAGCATAAGCATGGAAACAAAATTCAAGAACATGGCATAACATAGTGTGACACACATTGTCACACTCAACTTGATCACATCATATCTATCAATCCAGAAACTCAAAATTAGCAAACTATACATCAAAATCACCAGGAAAGAGTCAAGAATGTGCATGTAAAATCTCATCAATTTTGGATAAGGCATCAAGATTTCATGATCAATATGGCAAAACATATACACAAATGATACATTCAAACAATCCCTAGGCATTTAATTTTTCCACACGTGCACAAAAATATTAAAAATCACCATAAAAAACTACACATCACAAGGAGAATGGTGAAAAAAGTCTCATCAAATTTGGATTAAAGATGAAGAACTTATGAATTTTCTAAGATCATTGATCAAAATGAAATGAAATTGGAAAAAAGAAATGAAATAAAATGAAATTAATGGTGATAATGGCAATTTTGTAATTATCTGGTAAAGAAAATGAAACGCGGCGTTTCAATTTATTCAGTGGAGAAGCGTGATTGGCTGTAGCTCGCGGGAAACACAAAATTCAAATACAGGCCAGGCAAACAAGATCAAAACGCTATTCTGAAGCGCGTTCTTCATCTTCATCAAACACAATTCCAGAAAAATCACATATGAACACATCTCAACCAAATCCATCGTGCCATATACCAAAATGACCGGTGTTCAACATACATCACGAATATGGCAAGCATTTGACCTAACTCTAAACATGCTTCACGAATCGAACGAAATTAGGTTTCACATTCAAACTTCAACTTAAGATATCTCACTCGATTCTCAATGATTTTCAATTCTACAAGCTGCATGCTACTCTATGAACTTAGATCTACACAAACCATATCATGATTTTGAGAATTATTGAGATCGAGTTCTAACCTTGTGGTGATGGCAGCTGTTGAAATCGTGAGTTTCCAAGCCTCTAATGCCAAAACAGACGATGATTAATGCTGTAGAAGGTGTATGGAAGGTGCAGCTCAGCTCAGAAGTGCACGATGATGATGAATTTGCAAACTGCCATGTGAAGCTCCATGTTGCAACAATCACGATTCAAGCAGTTTTTCCTCAAGATCTTGTTCAACAGTTCTTTAGTTCCACCTGCAATCAATGATTCACACAAGAGATAGCACAAAGAGTGAAGAATTTTGATGAACAATTGAAAAAAAGTGTGTAGAAAAATTGAGAAAAATTGAGAGAATTTGTGATTTTTTCTGTTTGGATCTGAGAAATGAGATTGTGATTATGCATTTCTGTTATGATTAATGTTTTATACCACATGCTAATCCAAGTGCTAATCACAATTAACAAAATCCAAATGAAATTAGCAAAAATGCAATTTATGTCAAATGGCCAAAATTCCCTTTTCTAGATGCATCCAATGTAACAGTGCAAAACCAGTTCAAGCAAGTCATATTTGTCATTTGGAATGTGTTGAAATTGGTTTGGTATGTAAATGCCTTGTATTTTGAAAATTCACTATTTTTCCCACCAATTTTCAAATGGTTCACTTGAAAAATGATATTTTTATGTGAAAGTTTTCAATGAAATGTAATGATGGATTTGGATAATACACATCAAATGTGGTTTGCTCAAAGAAAGATCACCCAATTTGGCCATTCCATTCAAAAGTTATGCCACTTTGAATTTCAACATTTTCTGAAAATGATTGGATCATAACTTGCCAACCACACATGAGAAATTCATGTTCTTGGACTTTTTGGAAAGGTGAGAGCAAGATATACAACTTTCATGTTGGACAAAATTTCATTTGAAGCATTTTTGTACATGTAATTTTGAGGTGAAAAACTTTCCATTTTTGGCAGTTTCCAATTACAGGTCACCTGCTATTTTTGGAAACTTTTCATCTGACTTTATTTTCTTCATTCTTGATGTTTGAAATGTCAAATGAAACTTGTCTAGACATGAATGAAGTGTCTCTTACTCTCTCCCACCTCCAAATCCATCAATTCAGGCACAGTTGACCACAGTTGACTTTTCTGACTGATAGATGAATTTGGCTATGCACTGATGAACTTGAGCCTCAAACTCCTGATGCAATGGCTCAATGATGAAACCCTAGCTTCCATAAGCTCAAAATAATCATGAAATGATCCCCATATCCATTGTAGACCCCATCTCCTTACCAAGCCCTGATTGGCCCAATGCAGATGATTCAACTGATTAGGGTTGACCAGTGGTCAAAACCCTAATCTCAAGATATCTGATCAATCTCTTGGATGTCTGGGATGATGACAAAACCATGATGATGATGATGTATCATTTCAACCAAGATGAAGCTCAATCCCCTTGAGAATCAAAAAACCCTAATTGGAATCACCAACCCTCAGATGATTAGTGATCAGTCCATGAAACCCTCAGCTTGCCTCTTAACCTCTTATCTTCTGACCAAGACTTAGGAGGATGACTTGCTCAATGTAGCCACATGATATGCAAATATGCAATGCCTAATGACCTAAAAAATGATATGCCATATGTTAAGCTAGTCCCAAGAGAGGAGGGCAAATTTTGAGGTGTTACAACTGCCCATATTCAATCCACTGTGAACCTGTCGATATGAATAGCCTCGGCTTTCAGATGATCAGGGTGAAGAGTGATTGAATACCAAGAACAGACGAACAATTTGCACTCTGATGGGAAATAATTAACAGTGCCTGTCAGAATCGGCAAAGAAGCAATCTTGAAGAAAACACCCGTCTGGAACGGAGAAAGTCGGCCTGATCACCGAAACAGAAACGTCGACCTGGATACCAAAATAAATGGTAACACAGGGATAACCATGGCCTGAACACCACATCCGCTGGGGATTATCATCTCTTTTCAATGCTTTTCTTGAACCCTGAAATTTTCTGATTGCTCTTCTTTTTTATTTTTTTGAACCCCGAAACTTTCTTCCGCGCAAATGATCCCAGATCACTGCATTTGAACCCCGACATCTTGTTTGCCAAAAATAATGAACCCCATTCTCCATTTGAACCCCAGTCGCCTGACGATAACTTGTGATCGCCATTGTGAACCCCGTTCTCCAGAAAACACCTTGTGTCTCCTTTTCTCCATTTGAACCCCGCTTTCCAGAAAATGCCTCAACATTTCCCTTTCTCCATTTGAACCCCGTTCTCCAGAAAATGCCTCAACATTTCCCTTTCTCCATTTGAACCCCGTTCTCCGCTTTCTTGTGATAATTCCGCTGGCAATGTCGGAAATAACACCAAACACCACTCTGAGGGCGACATATCAGAGGGTACACCTTCACAAAAGGAAGGTAACATGTGCATCTCTTCTTCAGAAGACACCCATAACGACTTCCATTGGCCTCAGCCAAAGTCTAAGGTGACACATGAACAGAAAATAATCCTGAGGACCTCATCCCGGATTTAATCTTCAACTCCAATCTCCACTTGGACCCCGATCTCCAGAAAATGTCTCAACACTTCCTTTTCTCCAATTGAACCCCGATCTCCAGAAAATGCCTCAACATTTCCCTTTCTCCATTTGAACCCCGATTGTCGCGCTAATCGCGTAACGTCCTTTGATTTTATTTCCATCTCCGTCCGACGGAAAAGTTTCCTCCAATATCGCACTACTGGGGAACATTGCTGATCTGACGTCATGATGCTAAACTCCTCAGAGTAACACCTTCACCATCCGGCAAAACCAAATCTCAAACGGTAACCACGGCTTGAGTCGCGCTGATCGCGTAACATTCCCATCTCTGTTCGACAGAAAAGTTCCCTCCAGTATCGCACTACTGGGGAAGTGCTGTTGATAAAAAACGGTGCCAAACTCCTCGGAGCAACACCTTCACCCTCAGGCAACCACTTCTCAAACGGTAACCACGGTCTGAGACTAGCTCATGCTCGCAATATGATGCATGATTGATTCTTTTCAGCGTAATGCTCCACAACTATGGAAATGCTACGCGATTAACTTCTTTTTTTTATGCAATATGCTATGCTTATTCTACATGATGAATGTATAAAAAAGTATCCCCCTCAAGGGACTCTTCTAAGGAGCTCGAGACACTCTGCTGAGGAACTCGCCACCACTCCAATTTCCGCCCTGCTGGGGAATAGCACTGCTGCTGGAAAAAGGCAACCCTTGTTGGGGATAACCTCCTTTGCACCCGATCCGCTTGGGGAATTGCTGGGGATAGAACCACCAGCGCCCTGTGGGGATACACCAGTCTTGACTAGCTGGGGATATAACAATCCCGACTCTGCTTGGGAAACCACCACACACAGATACTTCCGCTGGGAAAGAGCAACCTCCAGGCCTGACGACTGGGGAAGCATCGATCTGAAACCTGCTGGGGATAACCATCTTGACCCTGCTAGGGAAGCTACAGACCTTGGATCTGCTGTGGAGTTAGTCCTCACGACTCTGCTTGAAGAGATGAGGAAACTCTGATACTGAACACCAGACGACTCGTCGAACCTTGGTATTCCTATCCAACTCCCATATCAGCTTTCCAATTTTGAGAACTCCCAGACTCATCTGGACCTTTTCTGCTCCATCATCTTGTATTCCAAACTGCTCCGTACTCGACGGAGAGCGAACTCCTGGGACTGATACAGACTTTCCAATCTTCCGACTTTGAAGAGTCTTCTTGATTAATTCTCAAGGATCGTCGTACGCCTCGTCGTCTTTTCACCGCTCTTCTGTTCATTCGTCCCTGATTGGACTCCATGGGGATTTCTTTGTCAAAAGCTTCCACATCACAACCTGCAAGTGAGGGAAAATACCTAACAGCACCTGCAAAAGAGATCGTTAGATAAAACCGTGCCCCAGGCGTGTCAAGATTTCAACACTTGGGCCACTCAGCCTTCCAAATAAGATTTCAAGTTTTCAATCTTATAAACATGCATTGGAAGGGACCTGTATGTCTTAAAATGCAAGATTCGTTATCACAATAATCGGATGTTTTTGCAATCAAAACGGTAATGAAAAACAAAAACAAAATTATTTGACTGAATATGCATTTTATTGATTTGAAAAATGTGGCTCAAATTGAGCAATACAAAGGAAGCAATTCCTGAAAAGAGGTAATTGCGCACAAAAGGAAAAATCTATCCTAATGGCAATGTGAAACCCGTGATCTCATCGAGTTCCAACTCGGTTACACCCCATATGTCCTCAGACTCTCCGTGCTTTCTGCCTTCTGAACAAGACAATTCTGATTGATCCCTACCGGGTATTATCCATGTGCTTTAACCAAAGCGCAAACGATCATGCCAGACGCAGTTGTTCGTTTCAATCCCTCTTTTGCCTGGACCTCCCTCTCGGGTTTTCAGTCCACCGGGATACCCCTTTTTGCCCAAGTCGCCTTTTCAGGTTTTCGACTTGCCGGGTGTACAATTTTCATTTTATCCCTAATTTTTGCCCGAACCTTTCTTTCTGTTTTTTGGTTCGCCGGGATGCCCATTTTGCCTGGACTCTTTTATTCTTTTTGTCCAGCGGGTCTCTTTACACGAAGTATTTTTTAACTGCGTCCGCATTCACAGGGGATGGAAAATCCTCGCCATCCATGGTCGTCAGCAACAAGGCTCCGCCAGAGAAAACCTTCTTGACCACGAATGGACCTTCATAATTGGGTGTCCATTTGCCCCTACGATCGTTTTGAGGAGGAAGGATCCTTTTCAGCACCATATCACCTACGTGATATACCCGAGGTCGTACCTTTCTGTCAAAAGCACGCTTCATCCGCTGCTGGTACAACTGCCCATGACAGATGGCTGCCAGCCTCTTTTCCTCTATCAGGCTCAACTCTTCGTACCGAGTCCTTACCCATTCAGCCTCTTGCAATTTCACGTCCATCAGGACTCTCAAAGAGGGAATCTGAACCTCAACTGGTAACACCGCTTCCATTCCATATACCAAAGAGAAAGGCGTTGCCCCAGTAGATGTGCGCACCGACGTTCGATACCCATGCAATGCAAACGGCAACATCTCATGCCAGTCCTTATAGGTCACCACCATCTTTTGCACAATCTTCTTGATGTTCTTATTGGCTGCCTCAACCGCCCCATTCATCTTCGGACGATAGGGAGAAGAATTGTGATGTTCAATCTTGAATTCCCGGCACAGTTCTGCCATCATTTTGTTATTCAAATTAGAACCATTATCAGTAATGATTCTTTCAGGAACCCCGTATCTGCAAATGATGTCTCTCTTGAGAAACCTGGCAACGACCTGCTTTGTCACGTTCGTATAAGAGGCTGCTTCTACCCACTTGGTGAAGTAATCAATAACCACTAATATGAATCGATGCCCATTCGAAGCCGTAGGCTCAATCTTCCCGATCATATCAATGCCCCACATAGCAAACGGCCATGGAGACGACATTAAGCTCAGCGGATTTGGAGGCACGTGCACCTTGTCAGCATAAATCTGGCATTTATGACACTTCCGCACGAAATTGAAACATTGGGCCTCCATTGTCATCCAATAATAACCTGCCCTCAGCAGCTTCTTTACCATTGCATTCCCACTGGCATGGGTACCGAACGATCCTTCATGAACCTCTTTCATCAATTGGCTTGCTTCTTTATCATCAACACATCTGAGCAAGACCCAATCAAAATTCCTCTTATACAAAACCCCATCCTTATTCAGGTAGAACACCATGGCCAACCTCCGCAGAGTCTTTCGGTCCTTCTTTGATGCTCCCTCAGGATATTCTTGAGTCTCTAGATAGCGCTTGATATCGTAATACCACGGCTTCTCATCATCAGGCGCTGTATCAACAGCAAACACATAAGCCGGTCTATCCAGACGACCTACCTCCACACTGGGGAACTGATTCCACCATTGTACCTTAATCAAGGCGGCCAGAGTAGCCAAAGCATCTGCCAAAGGATTCTCCTCTCTAGGCACATGATGCATCCTCACCTTGGTGAAAAACGTCAACAATCTCCTCGTGTAATCCCGGTATGGAACTAAATGAGATTGATGCGTATACCATTTTCCGTTAACTTGATTTACAACCAGAGCTGAATCTCCATATATGACGAGGTTCTTGATTCTCAAATCAATCGCCTCTTCAATCCCCAATATGCAAGCTTCGTATTCAGCCACGTTGTTGGTGCACTCAAATGTTAGCCGGGCAGCAAAAGGAATATGGGATCCTTTCGGCGTAACCAAAACAGCACCAACACCACTTCCATTCACGTTAACGGCCCCATCAAACATCAGAATCCATTCGGATTCAGGGTCAGGCCCCTCCTCCGGGATTGGTTCCTCACAATCTTTCGATTTGAGAAACATGATGTCCTCATCAGGGAATTCAAACTTCATCGGTTGATAATCCTCAATGGGTTGCTGAGCGAGGTAATCAGACAATACACTCCCCTTGATTGCTTTCTGAGAGGTATACTGTATATCATATTCTGTCAGAATCATTTGCCACCTCGCAACCCGTCCGGTCAATGCTGGCTTCTCGAAAATGTACTTGATTGGATCCATCTTGGAAATCAGTAAAGTGGTATGAACCAGCATATACTGCCTCAGTCGGCGAGCAGCCCAGACCAAAGCACAGCAAGTTTTCTCGAGCAGTGAATATCTTGTTTCACAGTCGGTAAACTTTTTGCTAAGGTAGTATATGGCATGCTCTTTTCGACCAGACTCGTCATGCTGCCCCAATACACACCCCATAGACCCCTCGAGGACCGTCAGGTACAGAATTAACGGTCTTCCCTCCACAGGAGGCATCAGAATTGGAGGCTCCTGCAAATATTCTTTTATCTTTTCAAATGCCGCTTGGCAATCATTATTCCACCTGACCGTTTGATCTTTTCTTAACAATTTGAATATCGGTTCACACGTGGCTGTTAGATGAGATATGAACCGTGAAATGTAGTTCAATCTACCTAAGAAACCACGAACCTCCTTCTCCGTCCTCGGTTCAGGCATTTCTCTTATCGCTTTTACTTTAGCAGGATCAACCTCGATTCCTTTTTCACTTACAATGAACCCCAACAATTTACCGGACCGCACTCCGAAAGTGCACTTGTTTGGATTCAACCTCAGTCTGAACTGTCTCAGCCGGTCGAACAACTTGGCCAGATCCACCAAATGCCCCTCTTCTGTTTGGGACTTTGCTATCATGTCATCAACATAACATTCAATTTCATGATGAATCATATCATGAAACAAAGTCACCATGGCTCTCTGATAAGTAGCACCGGCGTTCTTGAGACCGAATGGCATCACCTTGTAACAAAAGGTACCCCACGGTGTAATGAACGTTGTTTTCTCCATATCATCTGGCGACATTTTGATTTGATTATAGCCAGAAAATCCATCCATGAAGGAAAACACCGAGAATTGAGCTGTATTATCTACCAACACGTCAATGTGAGGTAGCGGAAAATCATCCTTCGGACTAGCTCTGTTCAGATCCCGGTAGTCCACACACATTCTCACCTTCCCATCTTTCTTCGGGACTGGCACAATGTTCGCGACCCAAGGCGGATAATTAGTGACAGCAAGGAAACCAGCATCCCACTGCTTCTGCACCTCTTCTTTAATTTTCATCGCCATATCAGGTCGAGTTCTGCGCAACTTCTGCTTCACTGGAGGACAATCTGCTCTCAACGGTAGCTTGTGCACAACAATATCGGTATCCAACCCTGGCATATCTTGATAAGACCAGGCAAAGATGTCGACATACTCTTTCAACAATGCTACCATTCTGTTCTTGACACTTTCCTCCAAAGCAGCCCCGATTTTCACCTCTTTCTTGACCTCGTCGGTACCCAAATTCACTGTTTCAATCTGCTCTTCGTGCGGCTGAATCACCTTCTCCTCTTGTTTCAACAACCTGGCTAATTCCCCTGGCAGTTCACAATCTTCTTCGCCTTCTTCTTCGGCTTGATAGATCGGATTGTCGAAGTCATACAAGGGTGTAACAGGATTGTTATCAATGAGATCCGGAGAATGATCGCATCTGCATGAATGTGGATTCATGCATTGCTTAGAACCGAAACGAGACAAATTGAAAGGAAAAATGAAAACATCGCCATTTTTATTTTGTTTTTATTTTTTAAACTGCAAAAATAACTGAAAAACAGGGAACACCGCTTTTAACTGAAAAACATCCTTTTATTGATGATGCGAAACTTGCAAATTTTAAACATGAGGTGGCCCTTACAATGAACCATTACGTGTCGGGCAACACGTATGGCTTTCATGCATATAAAATCAAAACAGGAAAAATATTACTCTTCCAACAGAGTGACCCGGATGATCTTTTCAGCCTTCCAGTTCTGGATTCCCATCCCTGGTGCGCACGACTTTATCCATTGGTCAATTTCACAGTCGCTATCAGCTTCCTCACTCATCATGCAGATGTGATCCGGATCTAGCATTCCGGCACTAGTGAATGTGACCGACGTACGACGTCCTTTTCCTTGTCCAGATGAGCCTCTGCCAGGCTGATACCCCACTCCGAAGCGGTCTTTCTTTGCGGAGATATCCATCATCCTGCCCCAACCAGGAGCCTCTCCATTCTTCACCACCTCAGCGGCCTGTTTGTACGAAGCAATGGACGGTTTTTCCTCTTCCTTTGCAAAAAGAGCATTCTCCACCTTAACGGTTTCGAAAGCTTGACTCGGGGTCTCCCATATTTCACCGTCCATCTCAACATACTTGAAAGAAGACAGATGACTGACAAAGATGTCCTCTTCCCCGCATACAGTGACAACCTGTCCTTCCCAGATATACTTAAGCTTTTGGTGTAAAGTCGATGTTACAGCCCCAGCAGCATGAATCCATGGGCGACCCAACAGGCAACTGTATGCCGGCTGAATGTCCATGACGTAGAAAGTCGACTTAAACACCTCTGGGCCTATCTTCACAGGAAGCTCAACCTCTCCAAATACAGCCCGCTTCGACCCGTCAAACGCCCTTACTATCAGATCAGTGGGAGTCAGAATCAGCCCGTCACAATTCAGCTTAGCCAGAGCCTTCTTCGGCAACACATTCAATGAGGAGCCGATATCAACCAGCACATGCGAAAGCACAACTCCTTTACATTCCATTGTGATATGTAATGCCCGGTTATGATTCCTTCCATCTACAGTCAAGTCCATATCGGTAAAACCCAACCCATGGCTGGCATGCACGTTAGACACGACCGTCTCCAACTGGTTAATGGTTATCTCTTGAGGAACATAGGCTTTCTTCAAGATTTTCAACAAAGCCTCCCTGTGCCCCTCAGAACTCAGCAACAACGACAGAATCGAGATTTTGGAGGGAGTCTGCTGCAGATGGTCCACCAACTTGTACTCAGACTTCTTGATGATCCTTAAGAATTCCTCTGCATCATCATCAAGTTTCTCTTCCGACCCCACGGGCACCGGTGTCACCACTGGAGTACCATCATTCACCACTGCTTTCCCTTTCGCCCTGGCTAAAGCCTCGGCCTTTTCTTTTTTCTCTTTTTCTCCTTCTCCTCCCCTCAAGGCATCAGGTGCAAACAGTCTTCCACTGCGAGTGAAACCACTAGTACCGGCATTATCCACCTTTGAAACGGTGGTTTCACTTGCAGTCTACTCTTCCACTTTCTCCCCATTGCAATATACCTCCCCACCATAATGCCATGGCACGGCATCATCCTTGTCATACGGAATTGGTCCAGGTACCGTGACGGTAACTAGAGCCGCCTCAGCTAGATTTGACAAATCCACCGGATCAAAATAAATTGTTATGGTGGAGACCTCATCTTTTCCCATATCAACCTTCTCAATCAGAATACTTCCATTGCCCATCAAACCCTGGACAGTCTCTCTCAACAAATCACACCCATTGACAGAAATAGGGCACACAGCACAATCATCACCACAGCCCGGATGAACCCCATTTAACAACAACTGCCGTTTAACCTCAGCCAGAGGAGTCCTCAGTTGATCAACAGACAACAGCCCCACTCTGTTCTCCTCAGAGATAGCATTCACCCCCCTTTGACCATGCGCAGGCATGGGATTAGCATTCACGTTGGGAGATGGTGCGAAGTTGATTGCTTTCGAATCCACCAGGTCTTGAACTGTGTGCTTAAAAGCTTTGCAGTTCTCTATGTTATGCCCGGGAGCACCTGAATGGAATTCACATTTAGCATTCTCATCATAACTGGCTGGCCTCTGATCAGGTCTCAAAGGTGCCAGAGTTCTTAGTTGTACCAACCCCAGGTCCATCAACTTTTTTAACAGAAAAGAATAAGTCACAGGCGGCCTGTCAAATTGCCTATCATTCATCCTTCCCCGCACTTGATAACCAGCCCTCTGTGGCCCCTGCTGAAACGGTTGTCTTTGTTGTCGAGGTTGCTACTGTTGCTGTTGCTGCTGTTGTTGCTGATTATCAGCAGGAATAGTTACCGCAGCAGTGTGCTGGAAGTAACGATCCCTACTGGGTCCTCTCTGAGCGTAGACCGCACTGGTATCACCCTCTTTTTTCCTCTGGCCGTTACCGAAGGGCTTCTTCGATCCTGAAGGTGAAGCATTACCCTGTATCTTTCCAAGCTTCAGCCAGCTCTCGATCCTTTCACCAGCCACAACTATATCTGAAAAGTTGGTCACCGGACAACCAACCATTCTCTCGGCGAATGCCCCCTGCAGGGTCCCCATGAAGAGATCAGACATCTCTCTGTCCACCAGTGGAGGTTGAACTCTGGCAGCCAACTCCCTCCACCTCTGAGCGTATTCTTTAAACCCCTCGTTATTTTTCTGAGACATACCCTGCAGCTGGGTACGACTCGGAGCCATATCAGCATTGAACTGATACTGTTTAAAGAATGCGTCCCCAAGATCTTGCCAATTCTTGATATTTGAGGACTTAAGCTTGGTATACCACTCCAGGGAGCCTCCGGACAGGCTGTCCTGGAAGAAGTACATCCACAGCTTTTGGTCCATGGTGTATGCAGAAATCTTTCGGACAAACGCTTGCAGATGAGTCTCGGGGCAGGAACTCCCATTGTACCTATCAAATGTGGGCGCCTTAAATTTCTGCGGGATCACAATCCCCTCCACTAGCCCCATATTTGACATGTTGACCACCCCAGGAGTGGCATAGCTCTCCAAAGCTCGGATCTTCTCAGCCAGCAGCTGAATCTCTTTGTTCTATGGTGGGGCACTGTATTGACCGAACGGTTCGTTGTGCATCGAGAACTGATCAACCTCTCTGTCTTCCTCTCTGTCATCATCAACCCCGAAGAAAGGCGGGAATAGACTGTCCTTCAAGTTCTGCCCAGGTTGACCACCAGTAGGAGCACCAAAACCTCCAGCATTGTTATTCACTATACCCACTGTTGTTCTCTTGCCACCATCTCGAGAACCACCCAGCCCCTGGTTGGAGACACCATCCAGGTTGACACCACTATTTGCCGCTGAAGCCCGCTCGAGCTTCTCGACTTTGTCAGCTAGAGCTTTCTGACCAACTGCAAACCCTTGCATGATGTTGATCAGTTCGCTCATCTTGTCCTTCAGCTCAAGGATATCAGAATTTGGGAGATCCATCAGTCTGGGAGTATTGCGGCGCGTGAAATATCTGTGCGGGCGTGTTGAGTGCAAAGGTACAACTCTACGAGCACGAGCAATGATTCCTGAAACAATCAAGCACGTTAGAACTGATACCTGCAAAATAAAAACACGTTATTATGATCATGCATGAATGCAGTGTTTATCCATATGAGGAACACTTTGTTTCTCGATCCTGGCTTCATCGAGACATATATCAATCCGGCAGCAATATTCTGACATTCATCATTCGATTTCATCATACAGATCAGAGACATATGATTTAGCAAAATACCCCCAACCATGTGTGTGTGCTGTGTGAGTGCATACGGGAAAGCAAATAAAGCTTGAAGATCAACCACTGAATGAAAATAACCATCACATAGCAAAATGCACAATAAGTGCCATAGTCATACATCAAATCAGATACAAATCTCCAGAATCAGGAAAGAAATACAAGCAAATGAATTCCGTCAACAAGCCTGACGGTAATCCTCACAAATAATAAAGGCTAGCCTGATGAGGGTCCCACAGAAGGCCCTATCTCATCAACCATCTTCGCGAACTCCGCGGAGAACCTGAGCTCGGTGTTCTCCTGCTGTAATCTCCCCACCTCCTTCTGGTGAATCTTCATCTGCCTGAAGTAATGATCCCTCTCAGCAATGTAATGATCTCTCTCGGCGATGATCTTCGTTTTCTCCACTTCCCACTTTGCAGCGAGGACTCTGGCTCTGGCATCTCTCTGATCTCTCACGAGGATTTGCCTCCTCTTCTCATCTTCGATGACCCTTGAAGCTCTGGCTAGCTTCTCCTTCGTGATGTCGTGCTCCTTTGTCGACGACGCTAAGGCTTGGCTGATCTTCCCATAGTAGGCAGTGTCCATCTCAAAGCGTTTTTCTTCCAAGGCATGTCGCTTGTCCTGATCTTCCATCTTTGCTTTGATCTCCTGATTAGCCATCTGAACCCGAGCGACACTCATCTCCAATTCAGCTCTCTCCGCTAGCAACTGATCTCTGGCTCTCTTCATCTCGAGGAATTCTTCCATACTGACAGAAGAACGTGGACCTTCAATCAAAGGACACCCAGGATCACCTCCCGGAAATGGTAGATGTGTGATCTCGATCCTCTTCCGAAGCCAATCATCAAATAGAGGAAAATACCGGCTATTGACCTTGCCATAAGGAACCTTACCCTTTCGCTGAATGTCGCGCCACTCATCCAACACTTGTCTCAGCTTGGCCTGATTGCCCTCAATTGGAAAGTAAAAGGACTCCTGAATCTCTCGTCCAAGAGGAGGACCCTCCACAGCAAACCCCATCTGTCTCCTGAGAAGCACCGGGTTGTAATTGACGCAACCCTGAACTCCCACAAGAGGCACATTGGGAAGACTCCCACAACTGCATATGAAATCCTGTCCTGCCATACCGTTATGAGTCCATGCTATATCAGCAGCCCGCAAACCCATCAATCTGAATGACCACTTGACAGTCGGATCGAGATGAGCAAAAGCACCTCGGGAAGGCAAATACCCCATAAACCACCTGAATAGCATCTGAGCACAACATCGGATCAGACCACCACGCCGCTTCTCATTCCTGTTATGCACCGAGTAATAGACATCTCCAATCAGAGTAGGAATAGGGTTCCTCTGCATGAACAATCTGATAGCATTATGGTCGACAAAGCTCTTCTGATTAGGAAACAGAATGACACCATAAATGCCTACAGCAATCAAAGCACAGACCGTCTTCCAATTACCCGCAGCAGCATATTCCTTGGCCTTGGCCTCCAAGAAACTCAAATGAAAACCCGGTAATTTGCCCTTTTCCTTCAAACCTTCCTTGATCATTTCCGGACTCAAATAAAGAGCACGGGAAATCCCAAGGATGTCAGGCTCCACCCTAGTAGCATGGAAAGGAATCTGATCACGGATCTGCATACCCAGGATGCTAGCATAGTCCTCCATCAGAGGCCCCAACAAGTAGTCCGGGAACACAAAACATCTCAAACCTGGGTCATAGAACTGGAGAAGTGTATGAATGGCGCTTCTGTCGCTATCAATGAGCCTGAAAACTATCTTCAGAATACCACCGTATGACTCTCTGAACATCCCCACATGGTCGGGTGTAATCAATGCTATCATATCTCTCAGCACACCAATCTATGGGTCGAAGAAACTGTAGGCAACATCATGCTTCAAACCGGTCCTCATGTCTGAGCAAAGAAATCTCTCAACCAGGATCTCAATAGAAATGTCCCTGCATATGGATAAACATGTGTTAGATGCAGGTAAATGCAAAATGTGATGATGCTGATGAATGCATGCAATGCATAGTGCCATCCTCCAAGTCATCTGAACAACTGTTGCTCTGAGTCACAGCCCTGATCTCTGAACCGATCACAACCATCTGAAGGAATATGTAACCATAAATCCAACTCAAGGGTTCCGAAATAAACGGAACTGAAAGATACACCATCATCATCACCAGACAATCTCTGAGCAGATACCCATAACCATCTCTGAATCGGCCCGGGGAATCCTGAAATAAACGGATCCCCACTGATAAATAACTCGGACAGCACTTCGGCGTCTCAGAAACAAAGGTCCATAAATCCGACTTATAAATAAGACTCTGATCAACTGTTGAATCGATAGTCACCATCAAAGTCACCAACAGAACACGCATCTGTAAGAATCACCCTCCCCTCACAGGTAAATTCTAATCAGGTCATCCTAAGGCGGATAATAGTCTCGACAATCGGGCAAAGATACTCAATGGGTTTGCCCTTTCGGGTGTGCCATTGTAGCTCTCCTGAGATCGTCTAAACCAAAGATCCGGGAAATGATCGGTCACCGAAGTCAATAGTTCAGATGAAGTGACTCAACCAGAGTGGAGTACCCCACAAAGGAAGAGCACTGTCAAATGAACCTCGTCCGACTTGTGGTACATCACATTGCCAAGCACATGTTGACCTAACATGAAAGAGGCAACATGAGACCACACTACTCCTAGGTGTGTACTCGGGCCTGGGTTTTAGCCCCACTCAGAACACCCACCCCAAAACAGAGGAACCACCTGCACAGAAGACGGCAACATGATAGTATGATGCATGCAAATATTTATGCAAATATATACACAGTCAGAATAATAAATGCAATAAATAGAGCAACACAAGCAACCTAAACTATCCTAGAACGCTAGGAGAGACTCGCTTAGGGAAGATGGACCAGCACAGGTCAACATCTCATGTCCCCAGCAGAGTCGCCAGCTGTCGCATCCGCGAAAAACAACCGGCGGGCTAAAACAAAAACAAACAGAGCCGCCACCGTGCGTTATTTATCCCAAAAGAGGGAAAGGAAACGCTCAGAGTAAACCTGGAAAAAGCATGGTCTCGCGACCAAAGAGATGGGATCGGGAGTCGGTTATGCGAAGGGAAGGTATTAGCACCCCTACGCATCCGTCGTACTCGACGGGATCCACGCTCTAAAGAAAGAAAAGGTTGCTAAAACAAACATCACACACACAAACAACACAGGTGGGAAAAGGGGGAAGAGGGCTCGCTAGGATATCGCGTCCTATGCCTACGTATCTCGTCTGGAACGAGAATCAGAGCTGCCGTAGTTCGGCTCACGCACACCAAACAAGACACACACAAACACAGGCAAACCTGGAACCCGAATGCCAATCGTTGGACTTACATCGGCTTCCGAACCAAACAAACACACTCAGGATACAGACAGCCAATCGCTGGGCTTACATCCATATCCTGACACACAAGAGGGTTAACAAACAACACACACAAAAAGAAAAAAAAGTGCCCGGAGAGACCTCGCACGGTCTCCTGCCTACGTACCTCATCTGGTATGAGGATCAGGGCGACGTAGTTCCCCTGAACGGGAAAGAAATTCTAACCAGATGCAAAGGGAGACACACTACTAGGGAGCTGTACTCGAGCCTAGATGTTATCATGCATCATTGCCCTATGTTATGGTTTCTATCCTAACTTGCACAGGTAGCAAGCTAAACCTAAACAGGCAAAACAAAACACACATGCTCAATCAAAATAAAGCAAACATTCACAAGTAGCACACACTATATCCAGTCAAGTGAGGCTCAAACAAGGGTGAGGCTGCAAGAGCAAGCCAACTGTACAGGGTAGTGTTCGCTCTTAACCCTGACATTGAGAGTCAGGGTGAAGCAGATGAAAGGTGAGTGAAGATGAGACTTCACAGCTCTTATCCCTGGCCAGGGAGAGCTTCAGACAAAGGAGCGTGGGTTCAGAAAGTGGGAACCCTTCTACACTCAAGACTCTGACTCAACTGTACAACTGTACAAGATCTTGGGTTAATGCCCCAATGCATCAACACAGTGGTGTGAGCAGAGGGACGACTCAACAAGAATAGCAGGGGATGGATTGCACATCCCTTGTGTCTGCCAATTGCCTTAATCAAGGTCTTTTCCTGCTTGGGGACAAAAATAAACAAGCACAAACATCGCCTCTTAAGGAGGACTTCAGACAGTTGCCTGGCCAAGTAACAAGCCAGGTCTTCCAGACTACATGGAGACAAGAGAGTCTACCTCAATTGGTTTATACAACCAAGCAGCAGCACAGCAAGTTCTCAAAGAACTATTAGCAACTAATGTACCTGAAATCAATCAAATACAGTCAGTATACCAATCACAAAGTCAAAACAGACAAGATAAGAATCAACAGACAACACAATCAATCACATGTGCAAAGCACAATCAACTCAAGTGAGCCAAGCATCCTACAAAATAAAACAAGTTAGTTCATAACAATTAACCAAACTCAATCAACTTGCATTATTCTCCTTAAAGCATTTGCTTCTTAACCTGAAACACAATTCAAAAGTGAGAAACAAGACCACTAGGACAAGCCTAGGGTCAAAAGGAGATGAAAAATCCAAAACAGCAAGTGAAAATTATCCAAAACCAAGATTTATCAAGCAAAAAGAGAATCCAATTGGTCTCCCATCAAAACTATGCACCAAATCCATTTCATATACAAAACATGCCAAACTATGCACTTTGGAAACACATTAGAGCAAACAGAATGATCACAATCAAATCAATATCAAAACAGCTCAATAAATTCCACAAAAATTCAGGTCTAAACAGAACACATTGAATAAGCATCATACCAATTTTCATGCTATTTGGACCAGAGGAAGTATGGAAATTAAATTCACTAAGTCAAGTCATGCTTATACAAGCTCAAACAATGCCACAAATCATGTATCAACTTTAGGCAAGTGTAAAACAGAAACGGCATAAGATAAATGAACCACACCAAAGCCAAAATGAAATTAAACATGCTAAGAACCAATCCACAAAATTTCAGCTTCATATGATAAGGCATGGGAATTTCACAAGTCATGTAAGATGATCACTCAAGAAAAACCTAAAAATGACTAAACAGCAAACAAAAATACCAATCAAATAGGAAATGGATCAACAAATCCTACAAAAAATCATGGTTAAACCTAACATACAGATGGAATCACATGCAAAAATCCAGGGCAAATGGCAAAGCATAAGCATGGAAACAAAATTCAAGAACATGGCATAACATAGTGTGACACACATTGTCACACTCAACTTGATCACATCATATCTATCAATCCAGAAACTCAAAATTAGCAAACTATACATCAAAATCACCAGGAAAGAGTCAAGAATGTGCATGTAAAATCTCATCAA
The DNA here is from genome assembly GCF_024323335.1 of Lathyrus oleraceus. NCBI lineage: Eukaryota > Viridiplantae > Streptophyta > Magnoliopsida > Fabales > Fabaceae > Lathyrus > Lathyrus oleraceus. Next base: position 6,046,497 of record NC_066580.1, read on the forward strand.
TTTTGGATAAGGCATCAAGATTTCATGATCAATATGGCAAAACATATACACAAATGATACATTCAAACAATCCCTAGGCATTTAATTTTTCCACACGTGCACAAAAATATTAAAAATCACCATAAAAAACTACACATCACAAGGAGAATGGTGAAAAAAGTCTCATCAAATTTGGATTAAAGATGAAGAACTTATGAATTTTCTAAGATCATTGATCAAAATGAAATGAAATTGGAAAAAAGAAATGAAATAAAATGAAATTAATGGTGATAATGGCAATTTTGTAATTATCTGGTAAAGAAAATGAAACGCGGCGTTTCAATTTATTCAGTGGAGAAGCGTGATTGGCTGTAGCTCGCGGGAAACACAAAATTCAAATACAGGCCAGGCAAACAAGATCAAAACGCTATTCTGAAGCGCGTTCTTCATCTTCATCAAACACAATTCCAGAAAAATCACATATGAACACATCTCAACCAAATCCATCGTGCCATATACCAAAATGACCGGTGTTCAACATACATCACGAATATGGCAAGCATTTGACCTAACTCTAAACATGCTTCACGAATCGAACGAAATTAGGTTTCACATTCAAACTTCAACTTAAGATATCTCACTCGATTCTCAATGATTTTCAATTCTACAAGCTGCATGCTACTCTATGAACTTAGATCTACACAAACCATATCATGATTTTGAGAATTATTGAGATCGAGTTCTAACCTTGTGGTGATGGCAGCTGTTGAAATCGTGAGTTTCCAAGCCTCTAATGCCAAAACAGACGATGATTAATGCTGTAGAAGGTGTATGGAAGGTGCAGCTCAGCTCAGAAGTGCACGATGATGATGAATTTGCAAACTGCCATGTGAAGCTCCATGTTGCAACAGTCACGATTCAAGCAGTTTTTCCTCAAGATCTTGTTCAACAGTTCTTTAGTTCCACCTGCAATCAATGATTCACACAAGAGATAGCACAAAGAGTGAAGAATTTTGATGAACAATTGAAAAAAAGTGTGTAGAAAAATTGAGAAAAATTGAGAGAATTTGTGATTTTTTCTGTTTGGATCTGAGAAATGAGATTGTGATTATGCATTTCTGTTATGATTAATGTTTTATACCACATGCTAATCCAAGTGCTAATCACAATTAACAAAATCCAAATGAAATTAGCAAAAATGCAATTTATGTCAAATGGCCAAAATTCCCTTTTCTAGATGCATCCAATGTAACAGTGCAAAACCAGTTCAAGCAAGTCATATTTGTCATTTGGAATGTGTTGAAATTGGTTTGGTATGTAAATGCCTTGTATTTTGAAAATTCACTATTTTTCCCACCAATTTTCAAATGGTTCACTTGAAAAATGACATTTTTATGTGAAAGTTTTCAATGAAATGTAATGATGGATTTGGATAATACACATCAAATGTGGTTTGCTCAAAGAAAGATCACCCAATTTGGCCATTCCATTCAAAAGTTATGCCACTTTGAATTTCAACATTTTCTGAAAATGATTGGATCATAACTTGCCAACCACACATGAGAAATTCATGTTCTTGGACTTTTTGGAAAGGTGAGAGCAAGATATACAACTTTCATGTTGGACAAAATTTCATTTGAAGCATTTTTGGACATGTAATTTTGAGGTGAAAAACTTTCCATTTTTGGCAGTTTCCAATTACAGGTCACCTGCTATTTTTGGAAACTTTTCATCTGACTTTATTTTCTTCATTCTTGATGTTTGAAATGTCAAATGAAACTTGTCTAGACATGAATGAAGTGTCTCTTACTCTCTCCCACCTCCAAATCCATCAATTCAGGCACAGTTGACCACAGTTGACTTTTCTGACTGATATATGAATTTGGCTATGCACTGATGAACTTGAGCCTCAAACTCCTGATGCAATGGCTCAATGATGAAACCCTAGCTTCCATAAGCTCAAAATAATCATGAAATGATCCCCATATCCATTGTAGACCCCATCTCCTTACCAAGCCCTGATTGGCCCAATGCAGATGATTCAACTGATTAGGGTTGACCAGTGGTCAAAACCCTAATCTCAAGATATCTGATCAATCTCTTGGATGTCTGGGATGATGACAAAACCATGATGATGATGATGTATCATTTCAACCAAGATGAAGCTCAATCCCCTTGAGAATCAAAAAACCCTAATTGGAATCACCAACCCTCAGATGATTAGTGATCAGTCCATGAAACCCTCAGCTTGCCTCTTAACCTCTTATCTTCTGACCAAGACTTAGGAGGATGACTTGCTCAATGTAGCCACATGATATGCAAATATGCAATGCCTAATGACCTAAAAAATGATATGCCATATGTTAAGCTAGTCCCAAGAGAGGAGGGCAAATTTTGAGGTGTTACAATACTATAAGAAAAGTGTTGCGTTCACGATTCAAGCCTGGATCCCTTTAATCTTTCCGAATTTTATAACAGTCTTATAGTATCTCAAATCATGGCCACTGACGCTTCTGTTTTAAGCATCAAACTGATGAACCAGGAACTTGTTAAGTTAGATCATTTCGATGGAACAAACTATACCCGCTGGCAAGACAAAATGACATTTCTCCTGACCACCCTGAAAATTCAATATGTCTTGGATCCTGATCTGGAGGCAATTCCAGAACCAACTGAGAATGACACCGATGAAGTAAAAAAGGAGAGAAAGAAACGAAAAGAAGATGAACTGCTTTGTCGTGGACACATCTTAAACACATTATCTAATCGTCTCTATGATCTCTACACCAATACTGCATCCGCAAAGGAAATCTGGAACGCACTCGAATTCAAATTCAAGGCCGAAGAAGAAGGTACAAAAAAGTTTTTAATATCTAAATACTTTGATTTTAAGATGTTGGATTCCAAGCCAATTCTTGCACAAGTACACGAGTTACAGGTTCTCGTGAATAAAATAAAAGTCGTGAAAATTGACATTCCTGAAGCATTCCAAGTCGGTGCAATAATAGCAAAATTGCCACCTTCGTGGAAAGGATACAGAAAGAAATTGCTGCATAGTTCTGAGAACTTTTCTTTGGAGAAACTTCAGAAACACCTTCGTATCGAGGAGGAAACGAAGGATCGAGAAAAAACTGAGTCTGCTGGATTTTCTAAAGCAAATGTTGTTGCTGCTAAAGGAAAGAAAAAATATGATGGCATGAAAAACCATCTCGGCCCAAGGAAAGAACACAACAAGTTCAAAAATTCTGGCGGACCAAAAGGAACTAAAAATGGTTGTTATGTATGTGGCAAACCCGGACATTATGCTTGAGATTGCAGGCACAATAAGTCCAAAAATGAGGTCAATGTTGTTCATGCCGATGACGACATAATCGCTACGGTAAGCGAAATTATGACAATCAAAGGCAAAGTGCAAGGATGGTGGTATGACACATGTGCAACTGTGCATGTATCCTATGATAAAACAGCATTCAAAACCTATACCGAAGTCAATGATGGACAAGAAGTGCAAATGGGAAATGAAGTGTGATTTAAAGTCGTTGGAACAGGATCCGTCGAAATCAACTTCACTTCCGGAAAGAAAGTCACTCTTGTTAACGTGCTTCATGTTCCTGATATGAATAGAAACCTTGTTAGTGGGGACTTATTGGGAAAACCGGGTATTAAATATGTATATGAATCGGGCAAATTAATATTGACCCGTAATGGTATATTTGTAGGAAAAGGATATTCCGCTGAAGGAATGATCAAACTTTGTACTACCGACAATATTATTAATGAAATTTCTAATTCTGCTTATATGCTTGAATCGTCTTCTTTATGGCACTCTAGATTGACACATATTGGTATTAGTACTATGAATAGACTAATTAAATCCGGTTTGATATCATGCAACATTCATGATTTCGGAAAATATGAAATATGTGTTAAATAAAAAATGATAAATAAACCTTTCAAAAGTGTTGAAAGAAAAACAAACGTGCTAGATCTTGTGCGCTCTGATTTGTGTGAATTTAATGGTATGTTGACCCGTGGGGGAAACCGTTATTTTATAACGTTTATCGATGATTGCTCTAGGTTCACACATGTATATCTCTTAAAGCATAAAGATGATGCTTTTAATGCCTTTAAGACATATAAAGCAGAAGTAGAAAATCAATTAAGTACAACTATAAAAGTACTTAGGAGCGATAGAGGCGGAGAATATTTCTCAGCAGAATTTGATGCATATTGTGAAGAATATGGCATCATACACGAATGTTCTGCGCCCCGCACACCACAACAAAATGGCATGGCTGAAAGAAAAAATAGAACATATCAAGAGATGATAAATTCTATGTTAATGCATTCAGAATTACCATTTAATTTATGGGGTGAATCACTATTGTCCGTATGTCACATAATGAACAAGATTCCTTTAAAAACAGCTGGTATTTCTCCATATGAGAAATGGAAAGGAAGACCACCAAGTATTGGTTATTTCAGAGTGTGGGGGCGTGTAGCTTATTACAAGAACATGGATCCCAAAAGGACAAAATTGGGTCCTCGAGGAATCAGATGTGCCTTCATAGGATATGCACCAAATAACAAAGCATACAGACTTCTAAATCTAGATTCTAATGTAATTGTTGAATCCAGAGATGTGGAATTCTTTGAAAATCTCATCACAAAGGATAAGGGACCTGAAAATCCCACAATTGAAGAATCTCGTGACAAAGATTCGACACGAATTGTTGAAACACAATCAGAACCAAGGAGAAGCAAAAGGGCACGAAAAACTAAGGATCTAGGACCAGATGAAATCAATTCCCAACTCATTTCTCTTTATTTAGTTGAAGGAAATAGCAAGAATGATGTTCATAAAATTCCTATTATTCTTCAAGTAGAAGATGATCCTAAAACATATAAGGAAGCAGTGGCTTCTAGGGACGCTTCTTTTTGGAAAGATGCTATCCAAGATGAAATGGATTCAATTATGTCAAATCATACTTGGGAACTAGTTGATCTTCCGAAGGGATCAAGACCCATTGGATGCAAGTGGGTGTTTAGAAAAAAGTATCATAGTAACGGTACATTAAACACCTACAAGGCTAGACTAGTAGCAAAAGGATTTAGACAAAAGGAAGGTGTCGATTATTTTGACACATATGCACTGTAACACCCCGATAAAAATAAGATAATTATTTAATTTAAGTTAATATTATATTTATTAATTTAATTAAATAATTGGAATTATTGGAATATTATTGGATTATTATTATTATTATTATTATTATTGGAATAATAATTATTGGAATAAAAGTTGGAAATAAGAAAAAGAGTCCATTTGGTAAAAAGGGTTTTCACGTGAAAAACAGAGAAGCGGCTGAAAAGAGGAAAAAGGGCAAAGAGACAGAGCAAGAGGAAGAAGGTTGGAGAAGAGAAAGCTTGAAGCTTAAAGATTCGCCGGATTTATTCAGGTAATGGGGGTTTATCATCGTTTAATGGGTATTATGGGATAACATGTAATGGGTAGTGATAAACCGTTGATTTACCTCTGATTAGGATGATGTATACTGAAATTTGTGAAATATTGGATGAACGAAATTGGATCAAAATTGAAGGAAAATTCGTAAGGATTAGATGGAATAATGTTAGGAAGTGTGAAATTGAATAGGGTATGAATTGTGTTAGATGATATGAACGATTACTGTGTAAAATTGGACTGTGGAAGGTTGGATCTGAGGAATTTCGTAGCAGAGAAAGCCATTGCAGATCTGGAATTCTAGTTTCTGGTCATACGCGTATGGCACTAGGCAATACGCGTATGAGATGGTGGTACGCGTATGAGAGGGTCTGGTACGCGTATGAGATGGCTTGGAAGGGAGAGGATTGGCGCTGATACGCGCCATACGCGTGTATTACGCGTAGCCTGTGAGTGGTACGCGTATGGGGTGAGGCCATACGCGTATGGATGAGGAAGATGATGTTTTGAACGTGGTTTTGGTCTCTGTTGGTACGCGTATGGGGAAGTGATACGCGTAGCATACGCGTATGAGATGGTGTTACGCGTATGGGATTTGGCTGGGAAATGGGCCATACGCGTATGGGACTAGGCAATACGCGTATGGGCAGATTTGTGATTTTTCTGAGCTGTTGTTGTGCAGTTTTTGGTCGTTTCAGCTGAGTGATGTAATTTAGCTGATGTATGATATAGTAGGGATCATTTCCCGTTGTTTTGAGCAGTGTAGGTATTAGTAGAGTGTGCTAATACCGTGATTAATTATTTGATATGATGTTTTGATACATGTGTTGATGATGTATGATGGTATGCATAATGCTGTGAATGTATATGTTATGTATGAAATTGTGAATGGACTGTTTATGGCTTAGAGTGTGAGCATATGTCCATTGTGGATTATTGTTGATGATTTTGCATTGCTAGGTGATTTAGCATGCATATTGTGGCCTTTATGGTGGTAGCTAATTCCCATGGTGAGGAATTAGTGAGTTAGTCATTATGGACTGTTGTTGATGTTTGCATGCTAGGTGAATTAGCGTGCATAGCATAGCCCTTGGGGTGGTAGCTAATTCCCATGGTGAGGAATTAGTGAGTGAGTCACTAGGTCTCAAATGAGTGGGACTAGTGGGCTTGGTAGCCGTACCTGGATTTGGTCGGTGAGGTTGAACTATATGTTCACGAATAGTCGGTACCGCATGCATGGAGTCTCATTGCATAATATATGGCGTATGATATGAATGGATGTATTCCAATATTATGCGTGTGTTTGTGTTGATATTGAGTATGAGTATGAGTTGCATTGGTATTGAATATGATATTTGAGTTGATGTGCCGTTACTGAATGTGTGATGTGATTAGGGTGATTAATGTGTTAAATTACTTAACATGACATGATATTTTATAATGCTTATTATATCGATTGAGGAACTCACCCTTACAACTATTTTTCAGGTAACGAGCAGTGATTGAGTAGAAGCTAGTGCTTGGAGTCTAGTGTAGTCTCCTTAGTGGGTCATGCTCTGATAGATGTAACATCGGGACGGGATGTTTTACCTTGTTGAATAATTTTACATGTAATGTGTTACATGTTTTGCATGATTGATTTGATTTCTATCCGCTGCGTATTGTGCAAATGCTTTATGTTTTGAATTAATAAAAGAGCATGACAGTTATTATGGTGAATGGTGTGAAGTGATTGTGTGACACCCTTAATTGCACCTTTACTCTGATATATATATATATATATATATATATATATATATATATATATATTTGTTGTTTAATTAAATATTTGGGGTATTTTAGAAGGGTGTTACATTAGTGGTATCAGAGCATAGTCGGTCGAGTCGAGTCGTAATTATTCTGTTTCCCCTGTACGGGATAGGTGTTGTGTAACCCTATCAGTACTTATTGTTTTAGCTTGTTGGGTTTTCAGAATAGAGATGGCTGGAAGAGGTAGAGATGATGCTGCGATTGCTGAGGCTCTGGGTATGCTGGCTGGAGTACTTGGAGGGAATCCGAATGTTGTGGGATTGGGAGCTGCTCGTCAACTGAGTGAATTCCAGAAGAACAATCCTCCAATGTTCAAGGGAGCATACGATCCAGATGGTGCTCAGAAGTGGTTGAAGGAAATCGAGAGAATCTTCCGAGTGACTGAGTGTGCCGATAACCAGAAGGTCAGGTTCGGTACGCATATGCTGTCAGAGGAAGCAGATGATTGGTGGGTTGCTACCCGCACTGAGTTGGAAGCTGCTGGGAATGCTGAGATCACTTGGGCGGTGTTCAGAGAGAGATTCCTGAGGAAGTATTTTCCAGAGGATGTGAGAGGAAAGAAAGAGATAGAGTTCTTAGAATTGAAGCAGGGCAATCGGTCTGTTACTGAGTATGCTGCTAAGTTCACAGAGCTGTCGAAGTATTACACTCCCTATAATGAGGCTACTGGGGAATTTTCAAAATGTGTGAAGTTTGAGAACGGGTTACGTCCCGAGATCAAGCAGGCTATTGGGTATCAGCGGATTAGAGTGTTTTCTGACTTGGTTGACTGTTGCAGGATTTTTGAACAGGATACCAAGGCTAGAGCAGAGAGCTATCAGCAAAGGGTTGATAGGAAAGTCAAGAATCAGAATGATCGTGGGAAACCGTATGCAGCTGGCAAAGGTTTCCAGAGACAGAGTGGGATGAAGAGGCCTAGTGGGGGAGACTCCAGTGCCCCTGCTAAGTGTTACAGATGTGGTCAGGCTGGACATCGTATCCATGAGTGTACCAGTGCTGAGAAGAAGTGTTTCAAGTGTGGGAAAGGTGGTCATTTGGCTGCAGAGTGCCGGTCGAAGACTGTGACTTGTTTCAACTGTGGAGAGGTGGGTCATATCAGTCCACAGTGTCCTAAGCCGAAGAAAGAGAATCAGTCGGGAGGCAAGGTTTTTGCTTTATCAGGTTCTGAGACTTCTGCAGATGATCGTTTGATCCGAGGTACGTGTTATATTAATGGCTTTCCTCTTGTAGCTATTATTGACACAGGTGCGACTCATTCCTTTATATCTTTGGATTGTGCTGTGAAACTTAAGTTAGAGATATCTGAGATGCATGGAAGTATGGTGATTGATACTCCTGCGAAGGGTTCCGTGACTACTACTTCAGTTTGTTTAAATTGTCCTTTGAGTATTTTTGGTAGAGACTTTGGGATGGACCTTGTGTGTCTTCCACTAGTGCAGATTGATGTTATCCTGGGTATGAACTGGTTGGTGTTTAATCGAGTTTATATCAACTGTTTTGATAAGACTGTGATCTTTCCTGAGATTGAGGAAGGAAAGAGTTTGTTTCTATCAGCAAAGCAAGTGAATGAGGCAGTAGCAGATGGGGCAGAGTTGTTTATGCTGTTAGCGACTTTGGAGGCTAAAGATAAACTGGTGATTTGCGATCTAGCCGTGGTGTGTGATTTTCCTGATGTGTTTCCGGAAGAAGTGAATGAATTACCGCCAGAGCGTGAAGTTGAGTTCTCGATTGATTTGGTACCTGGTACTAGGCCGATATCGATGGCTCCGTATCGTATGTCTGCTGTTGAGTTAACTGAATTGAAGAGTCAGTTAGAAGATCTATTGGATAAGAAGTTTATTCGTCCGAGTGTGTCACCGTGGGGTGCACCAGTGTTATTGGTTAAGAAGAAAGAAGGTACTATGAGGTTGTGTGTGGACTACAGGCAACTGAATAAAGTGACGATCAAGAATCGGTATCCTTTGCCGAGGATTGATGATTTGATGGATCAGTTGGTTGGTGCGAGTGTGTTCAGCAAAATAGATTTGAGATCGGGGTATCATCAGATACGTGTGAAAACTGAGGATATTCAGAAGACGGCTTTCAGAACAAGGTATGGACATTATGAGTATTCTGTAATGCCTTTCGGTGTGACTAATGCGCCTGGGGTATTTATGGAGTATATGAATAGGATTTTCCATCCGTACCTAGACAAGTTTGTTGTGGTGTTTATTGATGACATCTTGGTGTATTCGAAATCTGAAGAAGAGCATGCTGAGCATTTGAGAGTGGTTTTAGGAGTTCTACGAGAAAAGAAGTTATTTGCTAAACTGTCTAAGTGTGAATTTTGGTTAGAAGAGGTTAGTTTTCTTGGTCATGTGATTTCAAGAGGTGGTGTTGCTGTTGATCCTTCTAAGATAGAAGCGGTATCTAAGTGGGAAGCTCCGAAGTCTGTTGCTGAGATTCGAAGTTTCCTTGGTTTGGCTGGTTATTATAGGAAGTTCATTGAGGGATTTTCTAAGTTGGCGTTACCGTTGACGATGTTGACTAGAAAGGGGCAAGCGTTTGTTTGGGACTCAAAATGTGAAGAAGGTTTCCAAGAGTTAAAGAGAAGGTTAACTACTGCTCCTATTCTGATATTACCAAGTCCGTCGGAACCATTTGAGGTTTACTGTGATGCTTCATTGTTGGGTTTGGGTGGTGTTTTGATGCAGAATAAGCAGGTTATAGCTTATGCTTCGAGACAGCTGAGGGTTCATGAGAGGAACTATCCGACGCACGATTTAGAGTTGGCAGCTGTGGTTTTTGTTCTGAAGTTATGGAGGCATTACTTGTATGGGTCAAGATTTGAGGTTTTCAGTGACCATAAAAGTTTAAAGTATTTGTTTGATCAGAAAGAGCTGAATATGAGACAGAGGAGATGGTTAGAGTTTCTGAAGGATTATGACTTTGGTTTGAATTACCATCCGGGTAAAGCAAACGTAGTGGCTGATGCATTGAGTCGGAAAGCATTACATATGTCTATGTTAATGGTTAAAGAATTGGATTTAATTGAGCAGTTTAGAGACTTGAGTTTGGTGTGTGAGAGTACTCACGATAGTGTTAAATTGGGAATGTTGAAGTTAACGAGTGGTATTCTGGATGAGATTAGAGAGAGTCAGAAATCCGATGTGCTTTTGGTTGATAAGTTGACTCTAGTGAATCAAGGTCAAGGTGGTGAATTCAGAATTGATGAGAATGGTGTTTTGAAATTTGGTAATCGGGTGTGTATTCCGGATGTTACCGAACTTAAGAAGAGTATTCTTGAGGAAGGACATCGTAGTGGCCTGAGTATTCATCCTGGGGCTACGAAGATGTATCATGATTTGAAAAGGTTATTTTGGTGGCCTGGAATGAAAAGAGAAATTGCGAGTTTTGTTTATTCTTGTTTGACTTGTCAGAAGTCAAAGATTGAGCATCAGAAGCCGTCTGGGCTAATGCAACCGTTAGCTATTCCAGAGTGGAAGTGGGATAGTATCAGTATGGATTTTGTTTCTGGTTTACCGAGAACAACTAAGAATTTTGAGTCTATTTGGGTGATTGTTGACAAATTGACAAAATCGGCTCATTTCATTCCGATCAGAATGGATTATCCGTTAGAGAGATTAGCTGAGTTGTATATTGAGAAAATTGTAAGTTTGCATGGTATTCCGTCGAGTATTGTTTCGGACAGAGATCCTAGATTTACATCGAAGTTCTGGGAAGGTTTGCAGAGGGCTTTGGGAACTAAGCTGAGATTGAGTTCTGCATATCATCCGCAGACTGATGGTCAGACTGAGAGGACGATTCAGTCACTGGAGGATCTTTTGAGGGCTTGTGTTTTGGAAAAGGGTGGTGCTTGGGATAGTTATTTACCTTTGATTGAGTTTACCTACAACAATAGTTTTCATTCGAGCATTGGTATGGCACCGTTTGAAGCTTTGTATGGTAGAAGATGTCGGACGCCTTTATGTTGGTATGAGTCCGGTGAGAGTGTTGTGGTTGGACCGGAGATTGTTCAACAAACCACGGAAAAGATTAAGATGATTCAGGAGAAGATGAGGATTGCTCAGAGTCGTCAGAAGAGTTATCACGACAAGAGGAGGAAGTCACTTGAGTTTCAAGAGGGAGATCATGTGTTTCTTCGCGTTACTCCGATAACTGGGGTTGGTCGAGCTTTGAAGTCGAAGAAGTTGACACCTCGATTTATTGGTCCTTATCAGATTTTGGAGAGGATAGGGGAGGTAGCCTATCGTATCGCTTTACCGCCGTCACTTGCGAATTTGCATGAGGTTTTTCATGTGTCTCAGTTGAGGAGGTACATTCCTGATCCGTCGCATGTGGTCCAAGTAGATGATGTACAGGTGAGAGATAACCTGACTGTTGAAACATCACCTATGAGGATCGAGGATCGAGAGTTGAAGCAGTTGCGGGGTAAAGAGATTGCCTTGGTGAAGGTAGCTTGGGGAGGACCAGCAGGTGGCAATGTGACTTGGGAACTTGAGAGTCAGATGAAGGAGTCTTATCCCGAGTTATTCACTTGAGGTATGTTTTCGAGGACGAAAACTCTTTTAGTGGGGGAGAGTTGTAACACCCCGATAAAAATAAGATAATTATTTAATTTAAGTTAATATTATATTTATTAATTTAATTAAATAATTGGAATTATTGGAATATTATTGGATTATTATTATTATTATTATTATTATTGGAATAATAATTATTGGAATAAAAGTTGGAAATAAGAAAAAGAGTCCATTTGGTAAAAAGGGTTTTCACGTGAAAAACAGAGAAGCGGCTGAAAAGAGGAAAAAGGGCAAAGAGACAGAGCAAGAGGAAGAAGGTTGGAGAAGAGAAAGCTTGAAGCTTAAAGATTCGCCGGATTTATTCAGGTAAGGGGGGTTTATCATCGTTTAATGGGTATTATGGGATAACATGTAATGGGTAGTGATAAACCGTTGATTTACCTCTGATTAGGATGATGTATACTGAAATTTGTGAAATATTGGATGAACGAAATTGGATCAAAATTGAAGGAAAATTCGTAAGGATTAGATGGAATAATGTTAGGAAGTGTGAAATTGAATAGGGTATGAATTGTGTTAGATGATATGAACGATTACTGTGTAAAATTGGACTGTGGAAGGTTGGATCTGAGGAATTTCGTAGCAGAGAAAGCCATTGCAGATATGGAATTCTGGTTTCTGGTCATACGCGTATGGCACTAGGCAATACGCGTATGAGATGGTGGTACGCGTATGAGAGGGTCTGGTACGCATATGAGATGGCTTGGAAGGGAGAGGATTGGCGCTGATACGCGCCATACGCGTGTATTACGCGTAGCCTGTGAGTGGTACGCGTATGGGGTGAGGCCATACGTGTATGGATGAGGAAGATGATGTTTTGAACGTGGTTTTGGTCTCTGTTGGTACGCGTATGGGGAAGTGATACGCGTAGCATACGCGTATGAGATGGTGTTACGCGTATGGGATTTGGCTGGGAAATGGGCCATACGCGTATGGGACTAGGCAATACGCGTATGGGCAGATTTGTGATTTTTCTGAGCTGTTGTTGTGCAGTTTTTGGTCGTTTCAGCTGAGTGATGTAATTTAGCTGATGTATGATATAGTAGGGATCATTTCCCGTTGTTTTGAGCAGTGTAGGTATTAGTAGAGTGTGCTAATACCGTGATTAATTATTTGATATGATGTTTTGATACATGTGTTGATGATGTATGATGGTATGCATAATGCTGTGAATGTATATGTTATGTATGAAATTGTGAATAGACTGTTTATGGCTTAGAGTGTGAGCATATGTCCATTGTGGATTATTGTTGATGATTTTGCATTGCTAGGTGATTTAGCATGCATATTGTGGCCTTTATGGTGGTAGCTAATTCCCATGGTGAGGAATTAGTGAGTTAGTCATTATGGACTGTTGTTGATGTTTGCATGCTAGGTGAATTAGCGTGCATAGCATAGCCCTTGGGGTGGTAGCTAATTCCCATGGTGAGGAATTAGTGAGTGAGTCACTAGGTCTCAAATGAGTGGGACTAGTGGGCTTGGTAGCCGTACCTGGATTTGGTCGGTGAGGTTGAACTATATGTTCACGAATAGTCGGTACCGCATGCATGGAGTCTCATTGCATAATATATGGCGTATGATATGAATGGATGTATTCCAATATTATGCGTGTGTTTGTGTTGATATTGAGTATGAGTATGAGTTGCATTGGTATTGAATATGATATTTGAGTTGATGTGCCGTTACTGAATGTGTGATGTGATTAGGGTGATTAATGTGTTAAATTACTTAACATGACATGATATTTTATAATGCTTATTATATCGATTGAGGAACTCACCCTTACAACTATTTTTCAGGTAACGAGCAGTGATTGAGTAGAAGCTAGTGCTTGGAGTCTAGTGTAGTCTCCTTAGTGGGTCATGCTCTGATAGATGTAACATCGGGACGGGATGTTTTACCTTGTTGAATAATTTTACATGTAATGTGTTACATGTTTTGCATGATTGATTTGATTTCTATCCGCTGCGTATTGTGCAAATGCTTTATGTTTTGAATTAATAAAAGAGCATGACAGTTATTATGGTGAATGGTGTGAAGTGATTGTGTGACACCCTTAATTGCACCTTTACTCTGATATATATATATATATATATATATATATATATATATATATATATATATATATATATATATATTTGTTGTTTAATTAAATATTTGGGGTATTTTAGAAGGGTGTTACATGCACCGGTAGCAAAAACTACGACAATTAGAATCCTGTTTGCACTAGCTTCCTTGAATAACCTTATTGTTCATCAAATGGATGTTAAAACAGCATTCCTAAATGGAGATCTCGATGAGGAGATCTACATGGAGCAACCAGAAGGCTTCATGCTTCCTGGAAATGAACAAAAGGTATGCAAACTTGTTAAGTCTTTATACGATTTAAAACAGGCACCAAAACAATGGCATCTAAAATTTGACACCGCCATAATTTCAAATGGGTTTGTTCCAAACTCTTGTGACAAATGCTTGTACACAAAGGTGCGCGGAAGTGTTGTGATATTTCTATGTCTATATGTTGATGACATGTTGATTATCAGCAATGAAATGAATGGAATATTAGAAACAAAGAAATTTTTGACTTCCACATTCAAGATGAAAGATCTTGGACTAGTTGACACTATACTAGGGATCAAAGTAAAACAAAATAGTGGGGGTTATGAACTTAATCAAACACATTATATTGAGAAAATGTTGGAAAAGTTCAAACACCTAAACTTTAAGGAAGTAAACACTCCATTCGATCCTAGTGTCAAACTTCAAAAGAACAATGGGAGAACCGTGGCACAACTGGAATATGCAAGTGCAATTGGATGTCTAATGTACTTAATGCAATGCACCAGACCTGACATAGCTTTTGCAGTTAGTAAGATGAGTAGATTTACTAGCAATCCTAATGATGAACATTGGAAGGCCATTACTAGGATTTTCGGATATTTGTTAAAGACCAAAAATCTTGGCCTTCATTATGGTAAGTTTCCTGCCGTACTAGAAGGATATACTGACGCAAGTTGGATATCAAGTGTTGGAGATTATAAATCTACAACTGGGTGGATATTCACATTAGCTGGAGGTGCGATTTCTTGGAAAAGCAAGAAACAAACATGCATTACTCTCTCAACCATGGAATCAGAGTTTGTGGCTTTTGCGTCTGCTGGACAAGAAGCAGAATGGTTGAGGGACCTCTTATTGGAGGTTCCGTTAGCTAAAGACAATGTTTCAAAAGTATTGATACATTGTGATAGTCAAGCCACCCTGGCTAGAGCATTCAGTGAAGTGTACAATGGAAAGTCTAGACACATAGGTCTTAGACACTCTCTCGTGAGAAAAATGATAAAGGACGGGATCATTTCACTAACATATATATAAACAAGCTATAATTTGGCTGATCCATTTACTAAACCACTGGCCAGAGATTTAGTAAAGACTACCTCGAAAGGTATGGGATTAAAACTCCTTGAATAAGGGTTCCGACAATGATAGCAACCCAATCTGAAGTTAACGCATCTTAACCTAAGATTCAATGGGTAACAACAAGTCGTTGATTCGAAAGGTTATGCAACATTCTGCGATAATGTTGACGATTACAAACTGAGGGTTGAGTTTTCAAAGAAACTCTTAATGAAGTTCTATATCAAGGAGGATACGTATCTCAAGAAATAGATACGAATTGAACTTCACCTATATGAACTTCAAGATGGTGCCGTCTTAAGGTGAGAGTTGGAGTTTCTCTCATGAAAAATTCATGAAAACAGGAAAAGCACATGGCCATAAATAGTGCTAGGCGAGATATGTAGGCGAAGAACCTCTAAAAGTGTGTGTATAACAACGTCGGTCTGATCACATGGGATAATGGTTCAAAGCATAGCTACCTAACGTTCCGATTAGGCTTTGCGTACTAAGGTTAAGTTCAAATCGAAAGATACCTAACTGTATTAACACTTTTTGCTTTCTATATTCTGGAATTGGATTTGTCATTATTAGAACAAGTGGGGGATTGTTGTAATTTATTAAATTCAAGTGTGTTCCAAAATGACAAATTTGAATTTTGAATTCGGAGATTGTAACTCTTCATGAGATGTTGCAAAGGCGAAACCATGCAATTGTTGGTGAAACATGCTGCAGGCCAACCATTATGATTATTGGAAAAATACATTGCTTCACCAAGGGTCGCTACCTTGTGAAACAATATCAACATGGCCTATAAAAGCATAAATCCGGATTCAGAATAAAACACACAAAAATCCGAAAATCCTCTAAATAATTCCAGACGCTCTTTGTTGCATTCGGGTTTTTCGCCGGTCTTGCGCAAACTCGATAAGGCTGAATTATCCTGGGTATTCCTGCATCAGAACTCTAAGACAATCAAGAGTGTTTGAAATACTATAAAAAAAGTGTTGCATTCACGATTCAAGCCTGAATCTCTTTAATCTTTCCGAATTTTCTAACAGTATAAAGTTCTAGTAATTAAATATGGAATTTTTAATGGGAAATGTAGGGTGAAGTGGGAGAGATATTGATTCAAATTGGTGGAAAGATATATTTTAGTATAGAGAGGGGGTGATGAGGTGAGTGAAGGGAATGGTAGTAGTACATTGTTTTAGTATAAACATTGGTTGGATGTGGTTGTCTTAAAGATTTATTTGTTTGCGTGGAGGTTACTATATGATAAAAATGAAACATTTATTCATTTTTTTTACTATCCCAGTGTTTGTAAATTATGAACGTACATTATAGTTTGGTTAGACATTAATGTGTTGTCAAACAATAATTGTTGTCGGGCAGTGCAATTTGTAGGATTGGAATCTCATAGAAATCTTCATTCGATTTGGTTGGCATGCATGTGATCAATTTGGAAGCACCATAACCATGTTGTGGCTCCTGGTAATCAAATTGTCTATTATTAGGGTCATCTTTGAACATGGTTAAATTATTGGATAAAAGAGATTGTGTTGTTAAATATATCATCATTTTGAACTTTATGAGATAAAAGAGTGTGTTGAAAAATATAGAGGTTAATTGAGAGAGGAAAATTACATCATTAAATTTACTTGAAAAGAAAAACTAAACAATGGACTAAAATGAGGGTAGAATATGAAATAATCAAATAATTTACTACCTTGATTGAAGAAATTTATGTTTAAACAACATTTAGAAAGAAACTGAAGAAGTGAGTTTGTAAAAGTCTATGTAAATATTTCACTAGGCACATAGCTATAGAGATTATCAGGTGTCATCTTATTGTTATTTTTCAATGAGTTTAAATATTAATATTTTTAAAGTTTATTTTATCAATTACATTTTCAATTAAATTATTGCTACTATACTTTGTTTTGTCAAAGATTAAAAAAATTTAATAATTGAACTTATATGTAATTATATGAATAGGGAGAATACAAAGATTCTTTTTATAAAATAATCATATTTATATTAAAACATCATAATAATAAGATGTTTTTTTAAATAATCAATTTTTTCAAATAAATTTGAAAAATAACCATTGTTTCAAAATATTTATCAATATAAGAATTTTTCAAAAATAATGTAATAAAGACGTCAGTTGTATTGACGCATCCAATGGAACTATTGTACATAGATGCTATTGACATTGGCGCATAAATGTCCATGGCGCCACTAGGAGTGACACATGCATGTCCTATGCGCCACATGCAATGACACGTGCATAGTCCACTCAGTGGATGCGCCAATGCATGTGGCTATTGCTCATGCACTCCATATATAAATACATGATCACCCTCCATAATTTTTCACACATCTTCTTACTATCTCCTTCCATTTTTCTTTAAAATGTCTTCATATTCATATATGTGTCCTTATATTCACAAGAGAAATGTTGATTTGATTTTTTCAGCAGTGCAACCTTCGATGAAGATCCTACTTTGGAATGTAGATACGTTCGAACATCTTAACAGGACCTTGAACCATTGGTTAGATGGAGAAATTGCAGAAGGTGAAAAGATCAAAAGAATTCAATGGCTTGATACCACATTCAACCAAAATGGAGAAGTTCGTTTCTGGGTGAATGTTAAAACTAACAGAGACGTCCACATGATGATGTATACTTCTCACAAAATTGTTTTGATGGTTGTAATCGTATATTTATGTTGTTTATTTGTTGTATTTATTTGTGATGTTATTTTATTGTTGTAGTTGTTTGTGTTGTTGTTTAATTATTGTTTAATTGTTGTTTTCAAGTTATTGTAACTGAATCTTATGATATTTATGAAATGAATGTTGTTTTTAATATAAAGCAAAAAGGTTACAATTAAAATTATGTTGTTGTGCTTGGTTCAACACTGAGACAATTTGTAGGTTTATGACCGGGATGACGACATGAACTACATAATCTAACCATTTTGTTTGCCGTATCCATTTCGATTCGAATACTAGTGCTGTTTGGGCGACCCTTTTTCTTTCTTCGCATTGTTTCATTGTGCCAGAGTATGTCCCCTTGATATGCAAGCCAATAATCCTCTTTTGCTACCACCGAAAGGCTAATTTTGTAAGCATTGCATAAATTTATGACTTTGTAAACGACAGATAATAAGTTGGAAGGATCCTGTCAAACCTTTGAACATGCCACTATGACATGGGAGCAGGGCATATGAAAGGCTTGGAACTTTCCGCAGTCGCACCAACCTCTATCTAGTTTCACTCGATAGTGTCCCCTCGGCAGGCCTTCATTGTGATTCATTGACTCAACAACACTGTATCAACCTTTAGCACGGTCAAACATTGTGACCACATGTGTGTTAGCTTTGGCAGATTCTTCTTTAATGAATTTCATTGAAGCATCACTAAACAACTGCCCAAATTATAACACTGAATTCCATTTTGAACATCTGATCTCAAACAACACCCCTAGCCTAAAATAGGTTACTTGCACTAAAACGGTTATTGGTAGGTTTCAGATGCCTTTGAAGACAAAGTTCATTGATTCTACAAGATTTGTTGTCATGTGGCACCATCATTGACCGTTGTCGTATGCCCTAGTCCACTTCTCCGATGGAATATTGTCGATCCACCTTACTGCATCTGCGTTTGACAATATGATATCTTCACGGTAGTGTTTGAAGGAAGGTTCTGTTAATGCATACCCTGCGTTGACAACCTTATTCTGCAACGTTTTATCTTTGATCTCCCGCATGAAATTTTGAGCGATATGTCTAATGTAGTAGATATGCATCGAAAAAGGATCCTGCCAGCTATTATCAATGTTTTTATAGGCACTCACAATTGATTGGTGTGTGTTTGAGATCAAACATAAGTTTGGATGAGGAGCAGCGTGCAATCGAAGATTTTTTAGGAAAAAACTCCATCCCTCAGCAGTCTCCCCTTCAACTAGTGCAAAGGCGATTGGAAATTTTTTGTTGTTGCCATTTTGTGTCATTGCCATGAATAGCGTTCCTTTATATTTCTCGTACAACCATGTACCATCAATTTGTATAACAGGTTTATAGAAAGCAAAACCTTTGATGCATGGTTGATACGCCCAGAAGAGTTGGCGAAATATGCCATTACCACTAACACAAGTCCCGTATGGGGTATACGCCAGCAACGTTTCCAAATTGATAATAGTCCCTGAAGCATAATGCTTAAGGGCCGCCAAGTATTTTGGAAGTTATTTGTATGACTCCTCCTAATTGCCAAACACTTTTTCAAATGCCTTAGTCCTAGCTATCCATGCCTTCCTGTATGATGGAGTATAATTGTATTGTGTAACAATATGCGAGATTATTATACTCACCTTTAACGAAGGATTGTCTCTAATGACAGACAAAATTTCATCGCATATTAACTGAGAGTTGGGTTTGCGATGGTCCTACATCGGGTTCGTGATTAATCAAGTGTGAACTGGATCCATAGAACCTATCTCCCAAGAATCACTCCTCTTCTAGTAAGATGCTGACAATCGGAACAGGCAGAGCTCATTACGACAATAGATCTTATACCTCGTTGCATTAGTTCGATCAACCCTAACTGATAATTTCATGTGATACTTTTTAATGGCTCTGACACAATATTCTTTTGTCTCCTTCTTTCAATCATCCTTGAATTTGCACATAAGGATTGTGAAATATATCTGACTTAGGTTCATCTGCATCCAAATTCAAGCTTGTCATGTGTTGAGGTAGACAATATACATGACTAGCTGGTAATGGCTCTTGCTGGTGGTCGAAAATTTCATCGTTCACCATTTCATCAACCAATAACTCGTCTTCTTCTTCCTCCTCGTCAACAACATTGACTTCAGCTTGTTCGTCGTCATCAGTTTCACAAAACACTTGTAACGGATCAACAAACTGAGACAATTGATTCTGTTGTGTTAAAATATATAACTCAATATCATTGAACCCATATTGGTAATCTACTCAACATAGTCTCATACTCAGTTGATTATAAATTTATTCTTGCTTTGGTAGAAAGATGGAGACCCGAGACCCACACATTTCACCTTCATTTTGGTGAATGTACCGTCACACTTGAGGACGTCTACATGTTGTTAGGTCTACCTATCGATGAGAAGGTTGTAAATGGTAAAGTTAACCAAGATAACTCTATATGCGAGGAATTTTTGGATGCTCCTTTGTGTGAAGACGTAACTACGGGACAAACTTCGGGTCAACCTAGGGCCAAGGTATTAATTTAAAATATCTTAAACAGTATTATTCAACTATAACATTAAACAAAGAATCTACTGAGTATGAAAAGATAATTAAAGCTCGTTCTTATATTATGATTCTATTTGGTAATTTTTTATTTCTTGAAAGTACTAGTAATACGGTAAATATTATGTATTTGTCGTTGTTACGAAACATAAATAAAGTAGGCACATATAGTTAGGGTTTAACTATTTTTCCCCATCAATATAGTTCGTTGTGTAAAAATACCAAAAAAAATACTTGTACGTTTTATTCTTGCTCCTATTTGCTACAAGCATGGGGTTGGTCAAGAATGCTGTCACTCGCCCCGGTCAACGAGAAATCATTCACATTCCCCTACACAACAAAGTAACTTTATCTTAAATCTTCTAATTTGTTAGAATTTATACTACAACTGACTGTAACTAATATATTTTCAATCTTTTCGATCTAGGTGGTCAGTTAAGGGGATAGACTACAATAGGTGTCCCAAACACACTGTAGTAGTTTATCGCAATCTTTTAGACCATATTGGACCAGGCGATGTATTACTACTAAACAACTATACTTTTGATTTAAAAAAATTATCCAATTACATATCCTCTAATAACGTCAAATTCTTATACAGTTTATCTGGAGACCGTATCTGGGTCTTGACCATCAGGTTAACCACGATGATACTGCAGTTTGGACAACAAAACACTAATCATCCGGTTCACTATTGTGGAGATGCACCAGAGTGACCGTGTGAAACTGCAGTTCAACATGCAACAACAAATTCCAGAACCTCCGACGTGTTTGGGAGATTGGCATCAACAAAGATTCGATGGCCAATGGGATAATTCTGATTGGAGAGACTTCGCAAAAGAGATGTGTCGTTATTGGAGGAATCAATATTAACACATCTTAAACGAACCAATCATACATGGTGCTAGACCAACTCAACATTATATGACATGTTTTAGATTGGTTACAACGTCATAGTTTGTGTCTGAGTTAAGGTATTTGATTGATCCACGCTAACAAGCTTCGTCATCATACGCCCCAAAACAAATCCCCCCCCCCCCCCAACAACCAACCTCACACCCTTATCAAACCCAAGAACAATGTCAACCCACCCAAACCCAACGACCAACCCCACACCATCACCATATCATATACACCAACCACCAACCACTCAACCTCACAATCAATTCATGCCACACACCCAAACTCAAAACTAGGAACCAAACCCTTACCACCAACAACCATACGCAGCCACCACATCTGTCTATAGCCCAGATGATTCATACGGTTCAACCTCATCCCATCATAGCCCGCCTACTTATGAACATCCAAACATATCATCTCCACAAAATCCAACCATTGTTTGACTTTCTTACACCACATGAACTATTGCTTCGTTTTCAAAATGATTCAATGTCCCAATTCGGGCAACCATACCGTCCACAAACAACCCAACCACAACGATCAAACTACGACAACATGACCACCAAATGCAATTACGGCAACGCCGTTAATTGCAACTCCCTTAACTATTGGGGAGAAATGATGACAAATTTGTCAAATACCGTTGGACCTTCACACCAGCCACCATTGCATCATGTCAGCACTCAAAGATCCCAAACACCTCAGGGAAATCGTGGGAGACCTCGAAGGCAGGCTAATGCACTGGGATGTGGAGCATGAGGGAATTTCAATCGGGCAAGTCATTGATTTTCTTGTCAATTGTTATGTATTTTAGCTTTATATCATAATATTATTAATTATTTTTCATTTACTTATTTATTTTATTAATTTCAATTTTATATAAGTATAACATATAAAATTAAAAAAAAATCAAAGCATACGCTACATGCAATGACGCATACTCTTCATGTCATAAAGCATGCGCCAATTGCATTGACTTCATCTGCATGCATGGACCGTTTCAATTGGCACATTAGTTCAATGGCAACATGCATGCGCATGTCCAACTGACGCATGCTTTATAGGGATGCATGAAAAATGGTTATATTGGTAAATATATTGAAATAATGATTATTTTAGAAATATATTTGAAAAATTTGGTTATTTAAAAAAAATCCCCATAATAACAATCTTTTCATATAATTAACCAAAATATCAATGTTTTAAACAAAAGATTTCACAAGGAGGCACATGAGTCTGACGCATACACTCAAAAAGTGTAAACGCATCAATAACACTGACGCATGCATCACCAATGCGCCAATCAGCCTGTCACATATGTTGTAGCTCAAAGAGGAGGCACCACTAAACTTAATGTCTATCTATTTTTTTTAAATCATGCGCCACAAACAATTGCATCTGTACACATATTGAAGGGAGTGGTGAAAGAAAAGGTTGCATGGGCTTCAGACTCATTTAATAATATCAAGACGGTAATTAACATTGAGGGCTCAACCATCATGTTTTTATTAATTTATTACTAATGATACACACAAAAAATATTTAAATAATATTATTTTTGATCTTATTCAAAAGAAATAATTTACTTTTTAAATTTATTCAATAATTAATGTGTGTTGTTTGTATTTTATCTAAATACATTTGCTTATTCAATAAATTTAAAAAAATTTCTTTTTTCTTGTATACGTGATATTTGAGGGAGAGAGTTAAAAAAGTGTGTGTATGTATATTTGATAAACATGTCAAATATTTAAATATTTAAATGATACAAATAATCAACATTTTTAATTAAAATGCCACAATAATTATCTTTCATCATTATTAATTAAAATATTATATTTCAAACAACAACAACAAAAATTGCATTAAAAAGGAGGCGTAGTGACACATTCACTAAAAAAATGCACATAGGCGTCATAATCCTTAATGTACTATCAATGCACCAATATGACTGACGCGTGCGCTATTGATCTAATAGGTGGCGACTTTCTCTCTAACGACTATGTGCATTGAATTTTTGTTTTAAAATTAAACTAACAACTAAAAATAAGTGGGGTTGGATCAAGCCATCAATATAGTTCTGGTTTACAAAACAAACAAATATAGTCTAATAAAATTTGTATGGTGTGATTTCAAAGAACTTGTTGAAATTTTTGAAATTTTGATCATTATACACTTTGTAAATTTCTATTTGCTGAGATCTAGAGAGACAATTAACTTCATTAATTTAATACTTTGAGAGGAAGAAATCTAAAAACTTTGAGAGATATAAAAACTTATAGAGTAGTTAGAAGAGCATGTTGAAATATTGAAAAGTAGAAGAAAGTATGTGAAGTTGGGACTTGGATGTGAAAGAATGAATGAAAAGAATAGAAGGTTTACCGTTCTCTCACCACACAAAATAACCAGTTTTTTTATGCCATTATCTTTTTTTTTAAAATTAAAAATATTTATATCTTTTCATTGTATTATAAAGAAACATAAGTCACAATTAATATTATTAATAAATCAGATACGATATATTAGACTAACTCTATCAACTTTTGACCAGAGATAAAAAAAACTACTTTATGTATAGAGTAGGCTATAAAAGTATTTCAACCAGATTCAATTGATTATTTTGGATCATTGAAAATTAAAATTGACCGAATTTAATTAATATTAATTATTTATTTTTATTATTATAAAATTGACTTATTATAAATAGAATTCATAATATTATCGGTGAATTATTATATTTATAATTTAATAATGACATGGTATATTCCGAAGAATATAATATATATAATATAAAATTTTGAGTATTTTTTAATTTGTGATTTAAAATATGATAACATTTTATTCAGTAATAATTCTTCATTAAACTATTTAAAAACTTTGATAGTTTTTAAAACAAATTAAAAACAAATATTTGTGAATCGATTTAATCAAATCCGTTAAAAATCAAAATTTTATTAATTGAAATTAAATTTTAAAAATAAAACTGCAGTTTGTGTCATATTTATGTTTTGAACCAAAACCAAAACCTCAAAAAAAATGCTGTTGTTGATGAACTGATTGGGATTTGAGAACCATGTCTGATATTTAGCTTTTCTTCTTTAGAGTAGCTTTATTTAAAATAAGATACCAAATGTTTTTCAATATACGAAAACGGTTGGACTTCTTTTATTAAAAATATATATACAAAAATGGAGTATTGAATATATAGCAATAATACAAGAGTTGTTTAAACTATATTGGCACTTTCAATTATTTACAACACATCATTGATATATTAAAAATATAGAAAAAAATGCCACCTATTGGGGGCAAGACCAAACTAAAAGATAAAGCATCATCTATATTTATATAATAAGGCTGTAGGTAGACCATGTTAGTATATAGTATTGCTTAATGAATGTCGTTTAAGATTTTTTTACACG
The DNA here is from genome assembly GCF_024323335.1 of Lathyrus oleraceus. Lineage (NCBI taxonomy): Eukaryota > Viridiplantae > Streptophyta > Magnoliopsida > Fabales > Fabaceae > Lathyrus > Lathyrus oleraceus. The sequence goes on from NC_066580.1 coordinate 6,071,350, forward strand.
TAATAATATTATTATAAGATATTATCTTTTTCTTATATTAATCTTATAAATATTTTGAAAAGAGATTAATTGAAATACACTGTCAGTGTAAAAGGGTTTTACAACATCACTTAATTATAGACGTTGGATATTAAAAGAAGTTTGACTTTTATTTTAAAAATCTATAAAGTAATACAAACGGGTGATGGTGATGAACTGACGGTGTAAAACTTTTTACACTGACAGTGTATAGTAATTAATCTCTAAAAATAACATTTATTTTAAAACAAACATTATTTATTAAGATGTCAAGTATTTTAAAACAGAAAAAGTAACAAATAGCAACCTTCGTTTGACAAGCTGAACTCTACTTGTGTTAGTTTATGTTTGTATATAAATTCTAATACAGACCATAGAGAAATTCTTTTAGCTCCATTCATTTTAAAAGTTTGTGAAAATTCTAAAAATAAACACCTTAAAGATTTTAGAATCTGAACGTATAAATACTTAAATTTACATATGTAAATTATACTATTCAAATAATATTTTGTGAAAAATAGAAGTGTTTAATGTTGTGTATTAATTTAAGCTTAGTTAGTTACTATATGTGTATATATAATAACTATCGGTGTAATTTTGTAATAATTTTTTCATAAGTGAATTTTCTCTCATTCAATATTCATTACTCTCTTTCTTCCTTTTCACTCTAATATTCCCTCTCTATCTTTCTCTCAATTAACTTCCGCATTAGTAAGGTGTGATAACTGTAACACCTCAAAATTTGCCCTCCTCTCTTGGGACTAGCGTAACATATTTGCATATCATTTTAGGTCATTAGGCATTGCATATTGCATATCATGTGGTTACATTGTGCAAGTCATCCTCACAAGTCTTGATCAAAGGATAAGAGGTCATGTGCAAGCCTAGGGTTTCATTGGACTGGTCAGCAATCATCTGAGGATGTGGAGGTCCAAATTAGGGTTTTGTGATTCTCAAGGAGATTGGTCTTCATCTTGTTTGGAATGATTCATCATCATCATCATGGTTTGATTTCATCAAGTGTTGAAGCTGATTCCTTGAGATTAGGGTTTTGACCACTGGTCAACCCTAATCAGTTGCATTGGGCCAATCAGAGCATGATCAGGAGATGGGGTCTATGATGTATATGGGGATCATCTTATGGTTATATGAAGCTTATTGAGGCTAGGGTTTCATCCTTGAGCCATTCCATCAGAGAATTGGAGCTCAGATTGATCTATGCATTGCCAAATTCATCTATCAGTTGAAAAAGTCAACTGTAGTCAACTGTGCATGATTTAATGGATTTGGAGGTGGAAATGAGTTGGATGCACTTCATTCATGTTGGAACAAGTGTTATTTGACATGTCAAAGCTCAAGAATGGAGAAAATCAAGTCAGACAAGAAATTGCCAAAAATAGAAAGTGACTTGTAATGGAAGTTTCCAAAAATGGAAAGTTTTTGACCTCAAATTTACATGTCCAAGGAAGCTTCAAATGAAAATTTGTTCAACATGAAAGTTGTAGATCTTGTTCTCACCTTTCCAAAAAGTCCAAGAACTTGAAATTCCCATGTATGGTTGGCAAGTTATGGTCCATTCAATTTCAAAAATGACCCATAATCAGAGGGGCATAACTTCCACATGGAGTGTCCAAATTGAATGATCTTTTTATGTGCAAACTCCATTTGACATGTACTTTCATGGTGCATAATTGGAATTCATCAAAAATGGTCAATGCAAAAAGTCAAATTTCAAAGTGTACAGTTAAAAGATCCAGGGGCAAAATGGTCCAACTTGAGAAATAATGAGAATTTTTGAGTGGGGATTTTTGCAACACCTCACAAATGCAATTTGAAATTTGTTTGAATCATCATAACATGTCAAGGTCTCATATTTGGTCAACTCACTTTTGAAATGCACTTGAAAAGTGTACAAATTGCCATGGCATAGTGAAATTCCAAAATATACATCCAATGGCCATGGGACAAGTTGCAACAGCTCACACATGTCATTTTGAGAGTGTGTGTGCTGTCAATGAGCTGTCAATGAGCTGGCATGTGAAGTTACCATTTTGCCCTTAGTTTGGAAAATGACATTTTGCTAAACATTGCATTATGTTAATTAAGATGATTAAGGAGCTTGATTAATGGGAGGTACTTAAGCTTAATCATAACAAACTCTAACAGAATTTCACAATCCCCAGAAATCACAAATTACAATCTCAAAATTCTCCAAATTCACCAAAATTCTTCAAGAACACAAAAAAAGCAAAAACCACAAAATCTCTTCCAATTCTTCATCAAACTCGAAAATTCTTTTTGGTTTGATCTTCATTCAACTTCTTCTTGAACTGTTTTTGGAGATCATCATCAAATTCATCACCAAATGCAACTATCCAAGTTTGGTTCATCCATGGCATTTGAGAATTTCGTGCACTAGGAGCAAATTCAATCGAACCTGAGCACTTCACTCACCTCACACATCATCATTCTCAATCTGTTTTGGATCAGGAGGCTCAAACATCTTCAAATTCATCGCTGCCTTCGAAGTAAGGTGAATTTTCGAATCTCACCATTGCTTTAATGCTTATATGCGTTTTGAAGTATGTTTCATGTAGAGTTCGATGATGCTTTTGGTTTGTAAAATGGATTAGCGTAGAGGAAGTTATGATGAATTTTAGTTAGAACACCAAAACCTAATCCCTTCGATTCGTAGGATTTAGGAAGAATTAATGGAAATTAAGGACATATTTGGATTCCTCTCGTTGAGACCGTTCCAACGAGTATCCATTTGTGGATTTTGGTTAAGGTTTAGTGTTCTTGAGTTCTTGAGTGAATCTGGAAACGCGTGGAAGAAGAGAGAGATTTTCTGGAAACTTTAAGCGTTTGATCCGTTTCGTGCCATTTCCAGTTTGAAAATGTGTTTCCCGCGCCCTTGCTTGGAGAATTACCATACTGCCATTAAAACCTTTAATTAATTAAATTAATTCAAATAATTATTAAAAAATCACATAAACATTAGAAAATTCATAAAAAATTATTGGAAAGTCAAAAAATATGAGGACTTTTTCTACAGCTTCCATTTTGTCTCTAGTTTTTTATGGACATGATTTTAGAAGTTATGCATGATGGAAAGTTGACTTTGCTTAGGGATGTTTGACCTATGTCATTTTTGTGTGTAATTTTGACATGTTTTACCATTTTTAATGTGAAATTCTCATACTTAAAAAGAAATGTCTGAAATTTTTTGTGGTGATTGTAGACATGTTAATGGTGATTTACATATAAAGTTTGTGAGTTTTTGATACCTGTGGAGTGAGATATGAATTTTTGAACTTAGGTGTGACAATTTGTGTCACACCTAATTAGGGCAACTTCATGAAATTATTTGCCTGGCCTATGATTGTTGAAATGGAGTGAAATTTTGCATGAATGATTATGGATATGTTGAGATGCTATGTGAATATTTCTGGATTTTTCTATGGCATTTTCGATTTGATTGATATTTTTCATCTCTGTTGGTTAATTGTGCAAGTTCATATGACACATGTTTGTATATCTTGTGTGAAATCCTCATATGGTTTTGGATGAAAATGAAATTTGGTATGCTGGTTGTAGACACATTGTAGGACATCCCTGTTTTGGTCCCATTCATTTCTTAATTGATTTCACTGATTTATGAATTTTTGAAGTGAATGCATGTGTTGATGCTATGGTTTGGCTTGAATAATTGTGTCTGTTTTTCTTGATTTTTATTAGCCTAGTTCCTTTTGTCCAATTGAGCTGAAAATTGACATGCTATACCTTGAATAGGTCCTGTTTAGGTGTGAATTATTTGATGATTTTTGGAATTATTTTGGTATGCTTTTGATGGAATTCATTCTGTTTGGACATTGGATGTTCCATTTGACCTAGTTTGTGATGTTTTGGTCATGAAATGACTATGGTGAATGATATGAGCATGGGATCAATTGCATTGGCTTTCTATTTGCTTTAGCTTGATTTTGGTTGAATATCCCTTGCTTTTTAGATCTTTTTCTCCCTTTTGGACCCTAGGCTTGGCCTAGTGGTCCAGTTTCTCACATTTGGATTGACTTTTCAGGATGAAATGCACAAAGTTTAAGGAGAATGATTCAAGTCAATTAAATTGAGATTGTTTGATGTTGAGAACTAACATAACTTTGTTTTGTAGGTTGTGAAGCTTGAGCTTGAGCTTGTAGCTTGCATTTATGTGCTTGCGTTGATTGTATAGTCTGACTGATTAACATTTGCTGTTTATTGTTGTCTGGCTGAGTACTGATGATACTTGATTGATTTCAGGTACATTTAGTCGCTTACAGTTCTTTAAGAACTTGCTTGCTGCTGCTTGGTTTTTAAACCACTTGAGGTAGGACTTCTATTCTTCATGTAGTCTGGAGACCCGGCCTGTTATTTGGCCGGGCAAACTGTCTGAAGTCCTCCTTAAGAGGCGATGTTTGTGATTGTTTACATTTGTGCCTAAGCAGGTGAAGTCCTCTATGAGGCAATTGGTGAAGCCAAGGGATATGCAATCTATCCCCCACTATTCTGTGAGTCGTCCCTCTGCTCACACGGCTGTGTGTTGATGCATTGGGACACAAACCCAAGATCTAGTGCTGTTGCACAATCGAGTCAGAGTCTTTGAGCGTAGAAGGGTCCCTCCATTCTGGACCCACGCTCCTTTGTCTAAAAGCTCTCCCTGGCCAGGGATAAGAGCTGTGAGGTCTCATCCTCACTTCACCTTTCATCTGCTTCACCTTAGCCTCGTAATGGCAAGGTTAAGAGCGAATAATACCCATGTACAGATGACTTGCCTAGGCAGTCAAACCCATTGCTTGAGCCCTCTTGATTGGCTATAGTGTGTGCTATGTGAATATTTGTTTGACATGTTTACTTGAAATGCTTGAATTGCTTGTATGCTTGTATGCTTGCTCTCTTCCTGGATAGGATTAGTTTGCAGTTGTGCAAGTAGGTAGAAACCTGAACGTAGGGTAATGATGCATGACAACACTAGGCTCGAGTCCAGCTCCCTGGTAGTGTGTCTTCCCTCGGTTTCTGGCTGTTCTTCCTTTCCCTTTCGGGGGAACTACGTCGCCCTGATCCTCATACCAGATGAGGTACGTAGGCAGGAGACCGCGCGAGGTCTCTCCGGGCACCCTTTTCTTTTTTGCGTGTGTTTTGTTTGACAGCTATCAGGCTCGAGTTCCCGACTCCCTGTTAGTCTGTGTGTTCATCCTTTCCCTTTCGGGGGAACTACGTCGCCCTGATCCTCATGCCAGATGAGGTACGTAGGCAGGAGACCACGCGAGGTCTCTCCGGGCACCCTTTTCTTTTTTGCGTGTGTTTTGTTCGACAGCTATCAGGCTCGAGTTCCCGACTCCCTGTTAGTCTATGTGTTCAGCTTCTTCTGACGTCTCAGCGTCTTATTGGTGTTGTGCGGTAACTATTAGGTCCGAGTTCCCGACTCCCTTTTAGTTTGTGTAGTTTCTTTCCCTTTCAGGGGAACTACATCGCCCTGATCCTTGTTCCAGACGAGGTATGTAGGCAGGTGGTCGTGCGAGACCACTCCGGGCAACCTTTTTTCTTTTTTGTGTGTGTTTACCTGTTATTTGATTGTGTGTTTGGTTCGGATGCCGACGTAAGCCCAGTGATTGGCGGTCGGGCTCCACGTTTGCCCTTTTGAGTGTGTTTTGGTTCGGATGCTGACGTAATTCCATCGAGTGGTTGTCGGGCTCCATGTTTGCCATCTGTTTGTGCGTTTTGTGTTGTTTGGCGTGCGTAAGCCGAACTACAGTGGCTCTGATTCTTGTTCCAGACAAGATATGTAGGCATAGGATGCGACGTCCTATCGAGCTCCCTTCTCTTAACCCCACCTGCGTTCCCCTGTGTGTGTGTGATGTTTTAGCAACCTATTCTTTATTTTAGAACGTGGATCCCGTCGAGTACGACGGACGTGAGGGGTGCTAATACCTTCCCCTTGCGTAACCGACTCCCTTACCCTTTCTCTTTGGTCGCAAGACCATTTCCTTTCCAGGTTTCTCTGAGCGTTTCCTTTCCCTATCTTGGGATAAATAACGCGCAGTGGCGGCTCTGTGTTGTGTTTATTTTTGAGTCCCGCCGGTTGTTTTTTTCGCGGATGCGCCAACTGGCGACTCTGCTGGGGACTTGAAAGATGTTGACCTGTGCTAGTCCATCTTCCCTAAGCGAGTCCTTCCTAGCGTTCTAGGATAGTTTAGGTTGCTTGTGTTGTTGTATTTATTGCATTTATTATTCTAACCAATGTATATATTTGCATTAAATATTTGCATGCATCATTCTATCATATTGCCGTCCTCTGTGCAGGTGGTTCCTCTGTTATGGGGTGGGTGTTCTGAGTGGGGCTAAAACCCAGGCCCGAGTATACACCTAGGATTAGTGTGGTCTCACGTTCTTCACATGTTGGGTTGACATGATTGTTGTGACGTGACATACCACAAGCCGGACGAGGTTCTTCTGAGAGGGCTCTTCCTTGTGGAGTTTCCACTATGGTTGAGTTTTATCTCTTTTGAGCTGTTGACTTCGGTGACCGATCATTTCCCGGATCTTTGGTTTAGACGATCTCAGGAGAGCTACAATGGCACACCCGAAAGGGCAAACCCATTGAGTATCTCTGCCCGATTGTCGAGACTATTATCCGCCTTAGGATGACCTGTTTAGAATTTACCTGTGAGGGGAGGGTGATTCTTACAGATGCATGTTCAGATGGTGACTAATGGTTCCGTTGATCAGAGTCGTATTTATAAGTCGGATTTATGGGCATTTCTTGCCGAGACGCCGGAGTGCTGTCCGAGTTATTTATCAGTGGGAATCCGTTTATTTCAGGATTCCCCGGGCTGAGTTGTTTATCAGTGGGGATCCGTTTATTTCAGGATTCCCCGGGCCGATTCAGAGGTTATTGGGTATCTGCTCAGAGATTGTCAGATGATGATGATGATGTATCTGTCTCCCGTTTATTTCGGAACCCGTGGGTCAGATTTGTGGTTACTTGCTCCCTCAGATGGTTGTGATCAGTCCAGAGATCCGAGTTGTGATTCAGAGCAACAGATGATCAGATGACTTGGAGGATGGCACAGTGCATTGCATTCATACATCATTCTCATTTTGCATTCATCTGCATCAAACTCACGTCTAGCCATATGGGGAGTATTATTGATTGAGAATCTGGTTGAGAGACATCTTGAATTTCAGAATATGGATGTCAAAACGTTGTCTGTCTCGATGAAACCAGGGGCAAGAGACAAAGTGTCCCTCATGTGGATGGACATTGCATTCATGCATAATAACTTGTTTTTTGTTTTGCAGGTGTCAGTTTCTAACCTGTTTTGATTAACGCAGGAAGGATGAATCCGCCCAACGACGATATACTCGAATTGAAAGAAATGGTGAGGGATTTGTTCAGTGTTGTGCAAGGGCTTGCCTTGGGGCAGAAAGCCATGGCTGAAAGATTGGAAAAGATTGAGAAGTGGCTAATGGTGGAGAAATTTCTGGGAAAGGCTCCGCCATTCGAAGTAACAAATCCCTCGGTCGCTATAACAAAGAAACCCCCTAGCAGTGGTCAGCTTAAGAAAGAGGTTGAGCCAATTGGTGTGCCGGCAAAGAAAGAACGCGGTAGGGATCGCTATCACCCTTATGCTGCCACTGCGACTATTCCTGTTGGTAGTTCGCCTGCACCACAGAGATATCCGTCACCTCACCCGGGAGCACAGAGAGCTGGGAACCAAGTGAGAGGAAAGGGGGTTGATCGTCAATTTGATAAGCCACCCATATCGTATGCTCTTCTGTTGAAGAAGTTGAAAGATCTCGGAATGGTACAATTGAGGACATTAGCTCCGTTAAAACCTGATCAGAGGCCAGCCAATTACGATGAGAATGCCAAGTGTGAATTCCATTCTGGTGCGTCTGGACATAGCATTGAGGGTTGTAGAGCTTTTAAGCATGCTGTCCAAGACCTGGTGGATTCCAAGGCCATTAATTTTGCACAATTTCCAAACGTTAATGCTGATCACATGCCCGCGCATGGTCAGATGGGGATGAATGCAATTTCTGAGGATAGTAAGACGGTTGGGTTGGTGAAGGGGGATCAGTTAAAAGCTCCAAGGTCTGTGGTCCCAAAACCTCGGAGGAAGGAGGGAGCTTTCCCTAGTGTTGATACTTGTTGTGTGGCCGTCGCCGCAGAGAGGGGTGTACTGATGGGGGATATAACCCAGAAGATGAAGGGGGTGGAAATGGACGGTGAAAAATTTGAAACACCCAGTCTGGTAGCTGAAGCCGTCACGGTGGAAAATGCCATTGGTATTGGAAAAGAGAAAAAACCGTCCGTGTCTTCTTACAAACAGGCACTGGAAATGTTGAGAAATGGAGGGATCCCAGGCTGGGGAAAAATCATAGGCATTGTGGTAAAGGCGGATATGTTTGGGATTGGTTATCATCCAGGTCAAGACTCGTCTGAGCAGAACAGAGGACGTCGTCCGTCGTTCACCTTTGTCAGTGCCGGAATGCTAGATTCAGATCACGCCTATACAGTGGGTAAAGAAACTGACAGTGACTGGGAGATTGATCAATGGATAAAATCGTGTGTACCAAGAAGCTGGAAGGCCTAAACAAGATCATCACTGACACTCGTCCGGAAGAGTAATATTTCTTGTTTTCAGTTTATATGCATGGAAGCCATATGTGTTGCCCGACACGTAATGGTTCATTGTAAGGGCCACCTCATGTTCATAAATTTGCATTTTCTGCATCATTAATAAATGGATGTTTTTCAGTCAAAAAGCGGTGTTCCCTGTTTTTCATTTATTTTTGCAGTTTTAAAAAACAAATAAAAATGGCAATGTTTATTTTCATTTTTTCTTTTTGATTTGTCTTGTTCCGAATTCAAAAGTAATTCTCCGGATCTCGTTGATAACGATTTGGTTACACCACGTATGACTTCGACAAACCGAGCAATCATGCCGAAGAAGAAGGCGAAGAAGATTGTGATCTGCTGGAATTAGCCAGGTTGTTGAAACAAGAGGAGAAGGTGATTCGGCCGCATGAGGAGCGAATTGAGGTTGTTATTCCAAGCACCGAGGTCAGAAAGGAAGTGAAAATTAGAGCCGCTTCAGAGGCGAGTCGAGAGCAGAATGGTAGCCCTGTTGAAGGGACATGTGAGTACCTTCACCTGGTCGTGTCAGGATATGCCAGGGTCGGATACCGATGTCGTTGTGCACAAGCTGCCATGGAAAGGAGACTGTCCTCTAGAGAAGCGAAACGCCAGTGCTACTTATCAGAGAGCCATGGTGACTTTGTTTCATGATATGATTCATCATGAAATCGAATGCTATGCTATGACATGATAGCAAAGTCCCAAACAGGAGAGGGGCATCTGGCAGACCGGGGCAAGTCGTTTGACTGGTGGAGATAATTCAAACGGAGGTTGGATTCAGATAAGTGCACTATCAGAGTGCGGTCCGGTAAGATGCTGGGGTTCATTGGAAAAGAGGAATCGAGGTTGATCCTTTTTAAAAAAAAAAAAAATGCCTGAACCGAAAAATAAAGAAAGAGGTTTGTGGTTTCTTAGAAAGATTGAACTACCTGTCATGGTTCACATCTCATCTAACAGCCACGTGTGAACCCATATTCAGGATGTTGAAAAGAAAGATCAAACGGTCAGGTGAAATAATGATTGCCAAAGGGGCATTGAAAATAAAAGATAAGTCGCAGGAACCTCTGATTCTGATGCCTTATGTGGAGGGAGAAATTGTTAATCTGGTACTTGACGGCCTTCGAGGGGTCTACGAGGTGTATTGGGTCAGCATGACGCGTCTTGTCGAAAAGAGCATGCAATTTACCTTAGCAAAAAGTTTACCGACTGTGAAACAATACATTCACTGCTCGGGGAATTTGATGTACTTTGGCATAGGCTGCTCGCCGACTGAGACAGTATGTGCTGGTTCATGCCACTTTGTGGATTTTCGAGATGGATCCGATCAAGTACATATCCGAGAAGCCAGCATTAACCGGACGGGTTGCGAAAGGGCCAATGATTTTGATTGAATGTGATATTCAGTACACCGCTCAGAAAACAATCAAGGGGAGTGTATTGTCTGATTACCTCGCCCAACAACCCGTGGAGAATTATCAACCGATGAAGTTTGAGTTCCCTGATGAGGACATCTCGAGGTACTCTAATCGAAAGATTGAGAGTAACCGATCCCGGAGGAGGGGCCTGACCCTGAATCCGAACGGATTCTGATGTCTGATGGGGAGGTTAAGGTGAATAAGCTTTTATTGCCTGGCTAACGTTTGAGTGTACCCACAGTGGTGGCGGAGTACGAAGCTTGTAGCCCAGGTACTGAACCTCGAGGAGTGCATCTACTGGGGCAACTCCTTTCTCATTGGTATATGGGAGGGAGGCTGTATTACCTGTTGAAGTTCAGATTCCCTCTTTGAGAGTCCTGATGAACGTGAAATTGCAAGAGGCGGAATGGGTAAGGACCCGGTACGAAGAGCTAAGCCTGATTGAAGAAAAGAGGCTGACAGCCATCTGTCATGGGCAGCTATATCAGCAGAGGATGAAGCGTGCTGTTGACAGAAAGGTGCGACCTCGGGTGTATCATGTGAGAGATGTGGTGCTGAAAAGGATCCTTCCTCCTCGAGACGATCGTGGGGCAAGTGGATATACAGTCAGGAATCCCCAGCGTGGTCAAGAAGGTTTTCTCTGGCGGAGCCTTGTTGTTAACGACCATGGATGGCGAGGATTTTCCATCCCCTGTGAATGCGGACGCAGTTAAAAAATACTTCGTGTAAAGAGACCCGCTGGACGAAAAGAATAAAATAGTCCAGGCAAAAATGGGCATCCCGGCGAACCAAAAAAAACAGAAAGAAAGGTTCGGGCAAAAATTAGGGATAAAATGAAAAAATGTACACCCGACAAGTCGAAAACCTGAAAAGGCGACTTGGGCAAAAATGGGTATCCCGGTGGACTGAAAACCCGAAAGGGCGGTCCAGGCAAAAGAGGGATTGAAACGAACAACTGCGTCTAGCATGATCGTTTGCGCTTTAGTTAAAGCATCATGGATAATACCCGGTAGGGATCAGTCAGAAACGTCTTGTTCAGAAGGCAGAAAGCACGGAGAGTCCGAGGACATATGGGGTGTAACTAAGTTGGAACTCGATGAGATCACGGGTTTCGCATTGCCATTAGGATAGATTTTTCCTTTTGTGCAATTACCTCTTTTCAGGAATTGCTTCCTTTGTATTGCTCATTTGAGCCACACTTTTTCAATCAATAAAATGCATATTCAGTCAAATAATTTTGTTTTTTGTTTTTTCATTACTGCTTTGATTGCAAAAACATCCAGATATTTTTGATAAAGAATCTTGCATTTTTAACACATACCGGTCCCTTCCAATGCATGTTTATAAGATTGAAAGCTTGAAATCTTATTCGGAAGGTTGGGTGACCCAAGTGTTGAAATCTTGACACGCCTGGGGCATGGTTTTATCTAACGATATGTTTTGCAGGTACTGTTAGATATTCTTCACTCACTTGCAGGCTGTGATGTGGAAGCTTTGAAACAAATCCCCATGAGAGTCCAACCAGGGACGAGTGCACGAGAGGCGACGGAATGACGTTGAGACGTACGACGATCCTTGATGATAATCAAGAAGACTCTTCAAAATCGGAAGATTGGAAAGTCTGTAGAAATTCCCCGCAGGGTCTAATCAGGGACGAATGGTGGGTAGAAAAGTGATGAGAAGACGTCGAGACGTCCGACGACCTTTGGAATTAATCAAGAAGACTCTTCAAAGTCGGAAAATTGAAAAGTATGTATAAATCCCAGGAGTACGTTTTCCGTCGAGCGCGGAGCGATTTGGAATACAAGATGATGGAGCAGAAAAGGTCCAGACGAGTCTGGGAATTCTCAAAAGTGGAAAGCTGATACGAGTTTGGGAGGTGGATACCGTAGTTCGACGAGTCAACGGGTGTTCTGTACCAACTTTTCTCATTTCCCCAGCGTAGTCCCGAGCAGAGTTAGGAGGACTAACTTCCCAGTAGATTCAAGGTCTGTAATTTCCCCAAGTAAAATCGGAAGATCAACTCCCCAGCAGATCCAAGGTCTATGGATCCCTTAGCCGAGTCGAGATGGTTATCCCCGGCAGGTAATTGATGTTTCCTCAGCAGCCAGGCCTGAAGGTTGTTATTCCCCGAGTGGAGCGGGTTTCAATGAAATATATCTCCAGCAGTGTTCATCCTACCAGTGGATTGGATGAGTTTCCGTAGCGGACGGATATTTGCATCCCCAGCTGAGTTGATTCTACCTATGGATTGCATGGGTTGTCCCCAGCGGAGTAGCATTCGTTTTCCCTAGCAGGGTCAGGATGGTTATCCCCAGCAGGTGATAGATTGATGCTGTCCCCAGTCGTCAGGCCTGGAGATTGCTATTTCCCCAGCGGAGTTCTTTGTGAGCATTCCCCCAGTAAAGTCGTCAGGTATCTGTGAGGGTTTCCCAAAGCAGAGTCGGGATTGATATCCCTAGCAAGTCAAAAGACTGTTGTATCCCCACAGAGTGTTGGTGGTGCTTATCCCCAGCAGTTTCTCGAGTGGATCGGGTGCAAAGGAGGTTCTTCCCCAGCAAGGGTTGCCTTTTCCCAGCAGCAGCAGTGCTTATTCCCCAACAAGGGTTGCCTTATCCCAGCAGCAGCAGTGCTTATTCCCCAGCAGGATGGAGATCGGAGTATTGACGAGTTCCTCAGCAGAGTGTCTCGTACTCCTCAAGAGAGTCCCTTGAGAGGGATATTTTTATGCATTCATCATGAAAAAATAGCATAGCATGTTGCATAGAAAAATAATAAATCGCGTAGCATTTCCATAATTATGGGGCATTACGCAGAAAAAATCAATCATGCATCCTTACAAGCATAGGCTAGTCTCAAGCTGTGGTTACCGTTTGAGAAGTGGTTTTGCCGGAGGTGAAGATGCTACTCGAGCCGTGGTTACCGTTTGAGGAGTGATTTCACTAGTTGGAAAATCATCAGCATTGCAAGTATCAGTTACTCGAGCCGTGGTTACCGCTTGGGATTTGGGTTCACTGGTTGGTGAAGATGTTGCTCTGTGGAGTTTAGCATTACGACGTCAGATCAGCAATGATCCCCAGTAGTGCGATATTGGAGGAAATTTTTCCGTCAAACAGAGATGGAAATAAAATCAGAGGACGTTACGCGACCAGCGCGATTTCGGGGTTCAAATGGAGAAGAGGAAATGTGGAGACATTTTCTGGAGATCGGGGATCAAATGGAGAAAAGGAGATGTGGAGACATTTTCTGGAGAGCGGGGTTCAAATGGAGATTGGAGTTGAAGATTATGTCCGGGATGAGGTCCTCAGGATTATCTTCTGTTCATGTGTCACCTTAGACTTTGGCGGATGCCAGTGGAGGTCGTTACGGGTGTCTTCGGAAGAAGAGATGCACATGTTACCTTCCTTTTGTGAAGGTATACCCTCTGATATGTCGCCCTCAGAGTGGTGTTTGGTGTTATTTCCGACGTTGCCAGCGGAATTATCACAAGAAATTGGAGATCGGGGTTCAAATGGAGAAAGGGAAATGTGGAGACATTTTCTGGAGACGGGGTTCAAATGGAGAAAGGGAGATGTTGCGGCATTTTCTGGAGAACGGGGTTCACAATGGCGATCGCAAGTTATCGACAGGCGACTGGGGTTCAAACTGGAGAATGGGGTTCATTATTGTGGCAAACAGGAGAATGGGGTTCGAATGCGGTGATCGGGGATCATTTGTGAAAAGAAAAATTTCGGGGTTCAAGAAAATGAAAAAAGCAAAGAAGAGAAAATTTCGGGGTTCAAGAAAAGAAACAGAAAAAAAAGAAGAAATAATAATAATCCCGAGCGGATGAGTGGTGTTCAGGCCATGGTTATCCCTGTGTTACCATTTATGTTGGTATCCGGGTCGACTGTTTCGGTGATTAGGCTGACTTTCTCCGTTCCGGACGAAGTTTCTTTCGAGATTGTTGCTTCGCCGATTCTGACAGGCGTTGTTAATTATTTTCCCATCAGAGTGCAAATTGTTCGTCTGTTTCTTGGTATTCAATCACTCTTCATCCTGATCATCTGAAAGCCGAGGCTGTTCATATCGACAGGTTCACAGTGGATTGAATAGGGGCAGCTGTAACACCTCAAAATTTGCCCTCCTCTCTTGGGACTAGCGTAACATATTTGCATATCATTTTAGGTCATTAGGCATTGCATATTGCATATCATGTGGTTACATTGTGCAAGTCATCCTCACAAGTCTTGATCAAAGGATAAGAGGTCATGTGCAAGCCTAGGGTTTCATTGGACTGGTCAGCAATCATCTGAGGATGTGGAGGTCCAAATTAGGGTTTTGTGATTCTCAAGGAGATTGGTCTTCATCTTGTTTGGAATGATTCATCATCATCATCATGGTTTGATTTCATCAAGTGTTGAAGCTGATTCCTTGAGATTAGGGTTTTGACCACTGGTCAACCCTAATCAGTTGCATTGGGCCAATCAGAGCATGATCAGGAGATGGGGTCTATGATGTATATGGGGATCATCTTATGGTTATATGAAGCTTATTGAGGCTAGGGTTTCATCCTTGAGCCATTCCATCAGAGAATTGGAGCTCAGATTGATCTATGCATTGCCAAATTCATCTATCAGTTGAAAAAGTCAACTGTAGTCAACTGTGCATGATTTAATGGATTTGGAGGTGGAAATGAGTTGGATGCACTTCATTCATGTTGGAACAAGTGTTATTTGACATGTCAAAGCTCAAGAATGGAGAAAATCAAGTCAGACAAGAAATTGCCAAAAATAGAAAGTGACTTGTAATGGAAGTTTCCAAAAATGGAAAGTTTTTGACCTCAAATTTACATGTCCAAGGAAGCTTCAAATGAAAATTTGTTCAACATGAAAGTTGTAGATCTTGTTCTCACCTTTCCAAAAAGTCCAAGAACTTGAAATTCCCATGTATGGTTGGCAAGTTATGGTCCATTCAATTTCAAAAATGACCCATAATCAGAGGGGCATAACTTCCACATGGAGTGTCCAAATTGAATGATCTTTTTATGTGCAAACTCCATTTGACATGTACTTTCATGGTGCATAATTGGAATTCATCAAAAATGGTCAATGCAAAAAGTCAAATTTCAAAGTGTACAGTTAAAAGATCCAGGGGCAAAATGGTCCAACTTGAGAAATAATGAGAATTTTTGAGTGGGGATTTTTGCAACACCTCACAAATGCAATTTGAAATTTGTTTGAATCATCATAACATGTCAAGGTCTCATATTTGGTCAACTCACTTTTGAAATGCACTTGAAAAGTGTACAAATTGCCATGGCATAGTGAAATTCCAAAATATACATCCAATGGCCATGGGACAAGTTGCAACAGCTCACACATGTCATTTTGAGAGTGTGTGTGCTGTCAATGAGCTGTCAATGAGCTGGCATGTGAAGTTACCATTTTGCCCTTAGTTTGGAAAATGACATTTTGCTAAACATTGCATTATGTTAATTAAGATGATTAAGGAGCTTGATTAATGGGAGGTACTTAAGCTTAATCATAACAAACTCTAACAGAATTTCACAATCCCCAGAAATCACAAATTACAATCTCAAAATTCTCCAAATTCACCAAAATTCTTCAAGAACACAAAAAAAGCAAAAACCACAAAATCTCTTCCAATTCTTCATCAAACTCGAAAATTCTTTTTGGTTTGATCTTCATTCAACTTCTTCTTGAACTGTTTTTGGAGATCATCATCAAATTCATCACCAAATGCAACTATCCAAGTTTGGTTCATCCATGGCATTTGAGAATTTCGTGCACTAGGAGCAAATTCAATCGAACCTGAGCACTTCACTCACCTCACACATCATCATTCTCAATCTGTTTTGGATCAGGAGGCTCAAACATCTTCAAATTCATCGCTGCCTTCGAAGTAAGGTGAATTTTCGAATCTCACCATTGCTTTAATGCTTATATGCGTTTTGAAGTATGTTTCATGTAGAGTTCGATGATGCTTTTGGTTTGTAAAATGGATTAGCGTAGAGGAAGTTATGATGAATTTTAGTTAGAACACCAAAACCTAATCCCTTCGATTCGTAGGATTTAGGAAGAATTAATGGAAATTAAGGACATATTTGGATTCCTCTCGTTGAGACCGTTCCAACGAGTATCCATTTGTGGATTTTGGTTAAGGTTTAGTGTTCTTGAGTTCTTGAGTGAATCTGGAAACGCGTGGAAGAAGAGAGAGATTTTCTGGAAACTTTAAGCGTTTGATCCGTTTCGTGCCATTTCCAGTTTGAAAATGTGTTTCCCGCGCCCTTGCTTGGAGAATTACCATACTGCCATTAAAACCTTTAATTAATTAAATTAATTCAAATAATTATTAAAAAATCACATAAACATTAGAAAATTCATAAAAAATTATTGGAAAGTCAAAAAAATATGAGGACTTTTTCTACAGCTTCCATTTTGTCTCTAGTTTTTTATGGACATGATTTTAGAAGTTATGCATGATGGAAAGTTGACTTTGCTTAGGGATGTTTGACCTATGTCATTTTTGTGTGTAATTTTGACATGTTTTACCATTTTTAATGTGAAATTCTCATACTTAAAAAGAAATGTCTGAAATTTTTTGTGGTGATTGTAGACATGTTAATGGTGATTTACATATAAAGTTTGTGAGTTTTTGATACCTGTGGAGTGAGATATGAATTTTTGAACTTAGGTGTGACAATTTGTGTCACACCTAATTAGGGCAACTTCATGAAATTATTTGCCTGGCCTATGATTGTTGAAATGGAGTGAAATTTTGCATGAATGATTATGGATATGTTGAGATGCTATGTGAATATTTCTGGATTTTTCTATGGCATTTTCGATTTGATTGATATTTTTCATCTCTGTTGGTTAATTGTGCAAGTTCATATGACACATGTTTGTATATCTTGTGTGAAATCCTCATATGGTTTTGGATGAAAATGAAATTTGGTATGCTGGTTGTAGACACATTGTAGGACATCCCTGTTTTGGTCCCATTCATTTCTTAATTGATTTCACTGATTTATGAATTTTTGAAGTGAATGCATGTGTTGATGCTATGGTTTGGCTTGAATAATTGTGTCTGTTTTCTTGATTTTTATTAGCCTAGTTCCTTTTGTCCAATTGAGCTGAAAATTGACATGCTATACCTTGAATAGGTCCTGTTTAGGTGTGAATTATTTGATGATTTTTGGAATTATTTTGGTATGCTTTTGATGGAATTCATTCTGTTTGGACATTGGATGTTCCATTTGACCTAGTTTGTGATGTTTTGGTCATGAAATGACTATGGTGAATGATATGAGCATGGGATCAATTGCATTGGCTTTCTATTTGCTTTAGCTTGATTTTGGTTGAATATCCCTTGCTGTTTAGATCTTTTTCTCCCTTTTGGACCCTAGGCTTGGCCTAGTGGTCCAGTTTCTCACATTTGGATTGACTTTTCAGGATGAAATGCACAAAGTTTAAGGAGAATGATTCAAGTCAATTAAATTGAGATTGTTTGATGTTGAGAACTAACATAACTTTGTTTTGTAGGTTGTGAAGCTTGAGCTTGAGCTTGTAGCTTGCATTTATGTGCTTGCGTTGATTGTATAGTCTGACTGATTAACATTTGCTGTTTATTGTTGTCTGGCTGAGTACTGATGATACTTGATTGATTTCAGGTACATTTAGTCGCTTACAGTTCTTTAAGAACTTGCTTGCTGCTGCTTGGTTTTTAAACCACTTGAGGTAGGACTTCTATTCTTCATGTAGTCTGGAGACCCGGCCTGTTATTTGGCCGGGCAAACTGTCTGAAGTCCTCCTTAAGAGGCGATGTTTGTGATTGTTTACATTTGTGCCTAAGCAGGTGAAGTCCTCTATGAGGCAATTGGTGGAAGCCAAGGGATATGCAATCTATCCCCCACTATTCTGTGAGTCGTCCCTCTGCTCACACGGCTGTGTGTTGATGCATTGGGACACAAACCCAAGATCTAGTGCTGTTGCACAATCGAGTCAGAGTCTTTGAGCGTAGAAGGGTCCCTCCATTCTGGACCCACGCTCCTTTGTCTAAAAGCTCTCCCTGGCCAGGGATAAGAGCTGTGAGGTCTCATCCTCACTTCACCTTTCATCTGCTTCACCTTAGCCTCGTAATGGCAAGGTTAAGAGCGAATAATACCCATGTACAGATGACTTGCCTAGGCAGTCAAACCCATTGCTTGAGCCCTCTTGATTGGCTATAGTGTGTGCTATGTGAATATTTGTTTGACATGTTTACTTGAAATGCTTGAATTGCTTGTATGCTTGTATGCTTGCTCTCTTCCTGGATAGGATTAGTTTGCAGTTGTGCAAGTAGGTAGAAACCTGAACGTAGGGTAATGATGCATGACAACACTAGGCTCGAGTCCAGCTCCCTGGTAGTGTGTCTTCCCTCGGTTTCTGGCTGTTCTTCCTTTCCCTTTCGGGGGAACTACGTCGCCCTGATCCTCATACCAGATGAGGTACGTAGGCAGGAGACCGCGCGAGGTCTCTCCGGGCACCCTTTTCTTTTTTGCGTGTGTTTTGTTCGACAGCTATCAGGCTCGAGTTCCCGACTCCCTGTTAGTCTATGTGTTCAGCTTCTTCTGACGTCTCAGCGTCTTATTGGTGTTGTGCGGTAACTATTAGGTCCGAGTTCCCGACTCCCTTTTAGTTTGTGTAGTTTCTTTCCCTTTCAGGGGAACTACATCGCCCTGATCCTTGTTCCAGACGAGGTATGTAGGCAGGTGGTCGTGCGAGACCACTCCGGGCAACCTTTTTTCTTTTTTGTGTGTGTTTACCTGTTATTTGATTGTGTGTTTGGTTCGGATGCCGACGTAAGCCCAGTGATTGGCGGTCGGGCTCCACGTTTGCCCTTTTGAGTGTGTTTTGGTTCGGATGCTGACGTAATTCCATCGAGTGGTTGTCGGGCTCCATGTTTGCCATCTGTTTGTGCGTTTTGTGTTGTTTGGCGTGCGTAAGTCGAACTACAGTGGCTCTGATTCTTGTTCCAGACAAGATATGTAGGCATAGGATGCGACGTCCTATCGAGCTCCCTTCTCTTAACCCCACCTGCGTTCCCCTGTGTGTGTGTGTGATGTTTTAGCAACCTATTCTTTATTTTAGAACGTGGATCCCGTCGAGTACGACGGACGTGAGGGGTGCTAATACCTTCCCCTTGCGTAACCGACTCCCTTACCCTTTCTCTTTGGTCGCAAGACCATTTCCTTTCCAGGTTTCTCTGAGCGTTTCCTTTCCCTATCTTGGGATAAATAACGCGCAGTGGCGGCTCTGTGTTGTGTTTATTTTTGAGTCCCGCCGGTTGTTTTTTTCGCGGATGCGACAATAACACTAACATATGGTATCACAAGACCCGTTCGAATCTAGAATCAATAGTGATTGAAGTTATGGTTGGAATAGACGACATAAACTTCACTGCAAATCTTCCAGTTCTTGATGGCAAAATTTGGAAAAAATGATACAATCAAATGAGAGCCATCTTCAATGTTCAAGATGTGTCCGAATATGTAGCAGATGGGCTTCAATTGCTAGCAGAAAATGTGATTGATGCTCAGAAAACCAAATATCTGAAAACATTGATGATGGAGGATCTGCAAGGATCTCTTGAAGTCAGAGAACTGAGACTGAATCAAATAGAGACAGATAAAGATTCTGAACAAGTCCTGATTGCTCATTCAAGAAAGGGAGGTTCTGATGAATTGAAGAAAAGGTGCAAGCAGGGAAAAGAAGAGCACCAGAAAGAAGTCATGCCAGATAGCAAAGAAAAGAAGAAGAAGTTTGAAGAAAGATCTGAATCCTCTAAAGAAGGAGGAGGATCTGGCAATTTTCAAAACAAAAAAAAGTTTCAAGACAAGAAAAAGATTTAATGCTTCAAATGTGAGAAGTGTGGTCACTTTGCTCCAAATTGCTGATTTGAAAGGGAAAGAAAAAGACTGGTGCAAAGGAAGTTAGCATGGTGCAAGATGCTTCAGATTCAGATCATGTCATGTTGATGATAACAATCTCTGAAGGGGCTCCAACTTCTGATATGTGGTACTTAGACTCAGGTTATTCTAATCACATGACTGGGCACAAGGAGTGGTTGACTAAATTTAACTCAAACAAGAAGACAAGTGTTAAGTTGGCAGATATTAGAAGCTTAACGGCAGAAGGCATGCACAAGATTGTCATACAAAGAAAGGAAGGCAAAACAACATTGATAGAAGATATGTTATTTGTCCACGATATTCAATTTAATCTGTTGAGCATTAACTAGCTGGTCGAGAAAGGATTCTCAATAATCATGGAAGGAGACTCACTAAATCTATATGACAAGAAGAAAAAAATGATTTTGAAATTAACTCTGACAAGAAACAGAATCTGGAAGGCTAGCTTGAAGGTCTTAAAATCACAATGTCTTTACTCATCAATTCCTGACGAAGAAAGTTGGCTTTGGCACAAAAGGTATGTGCATCTGAATTTTAGAAGTCTAGGCAAGCTTAATACTATGAAGTTAGTAGAAGGATTTCCTAAGATAGTGGCACCTGATAAAGCATGTGACATTTGCATGCTTGAGAAACAAAGTAAGTTACCTTTTGTGAAGCGGCTATCAATGAGATCCCAACATGTACTGAATGTAGTTTCATATGACATTTGTTGTCCTTTTAAAACTATTTCTTGCGGAGGAAGAAAGTACTTCATTTCATTTGTAGATGAGTTTAATAGAATATTGTGGGTGTACTTGATAATGACAAAATGAGAAACTTTAAACATGTTCAAATAGTTTAAGGCTATGGCTGAAAAACAAAGTGGAAGAATAATTAAGATACTCAGGACAAATGGATGAGGGGAATACAACTCCCACGAATTCAAGAAATTCTATCATGCAAGATCATCTTGCATGAAGTAATCCCCCATACACACCTCAACACAATGATATGGATTAAAGAAGGAATAAAAGCTTAGTTGAAATGGCTAGAAGCATGCTAAAACAAAAGTCATTGCCTCATACGTTCCGGGGTGAAACAATGTCTACTGCTCCTTATGTTCTATATAGATGTCCTACCAAGAATTTAAAGAATCGGGTGCCATAAGAATATTGGTCAGGAACCAAGCCTTGCATCACTCATCTCAAGGTATTTGGATCATTGTGTTATAGACATGTGCTAGATGAAAGAAGAACCAAACTTGAAGATAAAAATGAACCTATGATTTTAGTTGGTTACCATCCAACTGGAGCATATAGGTCATATAATCCAGTTACTGAGAAATTGGTGGTTAATAGAGATGTGATCATTAGAGAAGTAGAAGTTTGGGATTGGAACCAAGGTGGAGAAAGAATAATAGTGGTTCTAATGCAGGCTCCAATGAAGTTTGATTCTGATAAAGTGAATCCAGTCTTAACTGTGACTCTAGTTGATGCAACAAATTCTACTCAAAGGACAAGATCAATCAGAAATAGACAGATACCTGCAAGGCTGAATAGTTATGAAATTGTGCCTGACAATACAATGGATGAGGAAGGAGAAGTGATACACATGGCAATATTAGTAGGTGCAGAACCACTGGATTATCAGGATGCAATGCAAGAAAAAAATGTGGAATGATGCAATGAAGGAGGAACTCAGTTCAATTGAAAAATGTGGCACATGGAAAATGACTCAACTACCAGAAAGAAAGAAGTCAATTGATGTGAAATGGATTTTCAAAGTAAAGCTGAGTCCAGGAGGAAGAATAGTGAAGCATAAAGCAAGACTTATAGCAAGGGGTTTCCTTCAAAGACAAAGTTTGAATGACTCTGCGGTATTTGCACTAGTGTAGAGGCATGAGACTATAAGACTTGTTGTGGCATTAACTTGTAGTAGAAGGTGGAATTTGTCACACATGGATGTAAAATCTATCTTTCTAAATGGTCCTCTTGCTGAAGAGGTATATGTGCCTCAACCTCCAGGATTTGAAGTAAAGGGAAAATAACATATCTTTGTATGGTTTGAAGCAGACACCAAGAGTCTGGAATAGGAGAATTGATGTTTTCTTCATCAATCATGACTTTAAAAAATGTTCAGTTGAGTATGACGTGTATGTAAAATACAAGCAATGTGAAATACTATTGCTGGTATGTTTGTATGTGGATGACCTCTTGATAACTGGAGAATCTTAACTGGAAGTCGAAGACCTCAAGAGTATAATGAAGTTAGAATTTGAGATGTCAGATCTGGGTTACTTGTCCTACTTACTTGGTATGGAGTTTCTATACAAATAAGGTGGAATAATCTTGCATCAAGCAAAGTATGCTATTCAACATGCTGAACTGGAATGTTGTTGTGACTCCTGTTGAATTAGGTCAAAAGTTGGAAGAAGATAACGATGAAGAAAGAGTGGATTCCACCATGTACAAGAAGATGATTGGATAATTGAAGTACTTATGCAATAGTCAAACAGATATCAACTTTGTTGTAGGAGTATTGAGAATATTCATGCATGATCGAAGGTAGTCTCATCTGTTGGCTGGAAAAAGTACTAAGATACATAAAGGGAACCTTGAGGCATAATGTATTCTACTCATATTGAAGAAAGAGAAGCAATGAAGAGGTGATAGGATTTTATGATTCAGACTGGTGTGGTGTCATATTGGACAAGAGAAGTACCACAAGTTATGCCATCAAGTTTCAAGAAGCTCCAATCTCTTGGATCTCCAAGAAGCAACCCGTTGTGGCTCTGTATAGCTGTGAGGCAAAATATATTGCTAGTTGTTCAACAGCTTGGATCGAAGTTGTATTGACTGAACTTGGAGTAAACATTCAAGTACCAATCAAGCTCCTTATTGGCAATAAATCTGCAATAAACTTAACAAAGAATCTAGTCTCTCATGGAATATCCTAGCATATTGAAACAATGTTTCATTACATAAGGGAGCAAGTGAGCAAAGGAAGGTTGACAATGAGATATTGTCCTACCAAGGACCAGATTGTTAATATCTTGACTAAAGCTGTAAAAGGAGAACAATTTTTAAAGCTGAAGATAAACATGAGAATTGTGTCATTTGATTCAGAGGTCGGAACGACTTCTGGATCGCTAACCTCTGAAGATTTGATGGCTTATGAATCATCAGCCTAGCCCCTGAAGTGACAACCTCTGAAGGAGTCAAAGGATGGAGCGAACTGGCCTCTGAAGCTTTGATAGCTTTTGAATCAAACTCTAAAGGAGTCAGAGGTGAGAACTACTTCTTAACCTCTAGCCTCTGTAATAGCTTTTGAAGCGTAGTTGGAGTCTGAAGCAGCTTATGAAGAATAGTTGAAGTCTGAAGACGCAGAGTCTGAAGTATCAGCTTCTTATGTGTATCACTTTATGAAAGTTCGAATTAAGAGAGTGTGTTGTGTATTAATTCAAACATAGTTAGTTAGTTACTACATGTGTATATATAATCACTACTTAGTTTTGTAATAACTTTTCCATAACAAAACTTTCTCTCATTCAATATATCACTCTCTCCTCTTTTTTTTCCACTCCAATACTATAACTTTTTTATGTATTTTGATTCCCTATCCATAATTATAATTTTTTCAGTTTCTTAATTATAACTTTTTATGTGTTTTGCAATGTTTTCTTTCATATTTTTTTTCTCAATTCAGATATTAGAATCCAAACATTAAATAAAACACACTTGAAATCCTTAAACTCAAAAGATATATTTTTATTCTCACCATATTATACATGCATAAGCCGAGGCCCCTCCTTGACTTTGTTCGTACTTTATCTTATTTACCATAGAAGCATGACAATGATAATCTAATTTTATTAAAAAAAAAAGAATATATTGTGAGAAAGAGAAAATTATTATGAATTTAAAGTTGCAAAAATACTATTTTACAATTGTCACGTTAAAACCCAAAAGAGTAGTAGCAAGTATACAATGTACTAAATGTATCAAAGAGTACATATTTTATTACTTACCAAACAAATACAATATTTACTTCATTTTTTCATTACAAACAACTTATTTCACAATAGAAAAATTAATGCTTAAGCAATCCCCTAATTTGAAAAGCCCTCCACTACTTACAATAAGTTTTTGTTACTGGTGAACTATTCTTTACATATATAAACTCACTCAAGTAACACTATAAAGTATATGAAACCAAAATTTAAAATGAAAAAGAAAAGAAAAATGCATGAGTATATGACAAATTAGTATATGAATGTATATGACTATTGTCTTAGCTACTTCTTCTTCTACTTCTCTAATCCTTGTTTGCAAAGTGGGCAGCAAGATATAATTTTCAGCCACTGGTCCACACATTTTAGATGGAACACATGAGAACATGGCAATTTTCTAACTTCTTCTTTGTCTTTGTACTTGGCTAAGCAAATGCAACATTCCTGCCAACCATGCCACAACATGACAAACTTATTTAATTCAATATCAATAGAATTGGATACAAGACAAATCTTCAAATTAATGGATATTGTGGCATATGTCCAGGGAAGACTTTGATGGGGTGCAAGACAGACTATCGCACAAAGCTAAAAATTTGTTAAGGTTAAACAGTAATTAAATAAGGTCTCATAAAATATTTGTCAATGTTAAACTGTGGCTAAATAGGATTTCTAATTGTTTTGTCATGGTTGAAAGACAGTTAACCTACACAGCACCTTGAAAAACTTAAGACGGCTCTGCATATGCCCAAATGTATCATATTAATATAAAATTGGATTGAATATTTACGTAAAACTTGTTTACATTGTGAGTTTGATAGATACTTACCGGATCTTCATTGATGAATTTTTCAATGCTTTGAGAGTCGTTTCCGAGATCTAACTTCGTAGTATGAGGAGGATCTTTGTGTATCCAACTTGGAAGTTGTGAAATTTGTTCATCGGTTGCTCCTTTATTAGAAGATGCGATGTTCATGTTGTAACCGAGGAGGGAGCTAATCAGTGGTACGCAGCAGCATAACAAGAGAAAAAGTAGGAAAGGGAAAGAGTAACAGATTGCATTCCATGTAAGCAAGGTGATGCAGAGGACATGAAGTTTTGGAGCTTGTTGAAATGAACCGAAACGTGAGTCGAAAACCCAAACATTTCCCATCACAAACCATATGGCAAAGAAAAGCTCCAATGAAGTCCTGCATTTGTTCATCAAGTGTGACATCCTGTAAACACTGACATAGTATAGTGCAAATTAACATTAATTTTCAAATTTCACCCTCAAAACAATTTGTTAGGTATGACTCATAGTTCAATGATAAGTGGGCATGTCGCTCGAGCGGCGTTAAGCCCCCCTGCAGTATAGTACAGTTCAGGGGTAATGTTGTAAACTGAATCGTAGTTTTTAAACTTTTAAACACAACTTGTACTCTGTAAACTCTATGCTTTCAGTGATAATAGAAAGATACTAGTCTCTCTGCAGTGCAGTTGGAGAGTAGACGCAATTAGCCGAACTCCATTGGCATGACCAAATATCGTGCGTTTTCTGTTTCCATTTTTCGTATCTATTTTGAGCAACTATAAATAGAACTTGTTCTCTAATTAAACTTGGATTGATGACGACTAAAGTTATTCAAACCCAAGTAACACAAACAAACAAGTTTAACGTTAACTTTTTAGTCCTAATTTGGTGTCAGATATTAATTTTTCTTTTGTTGGACACTAACTTTTCAAAACAAAAAGTTGGTAATACTTCCATGTTAGCCTTTTCATTTTTCACGTGATTTGTTCTTAATTAGATTGAAAAGATTGCAATAAACAATAGATTCTTCTCATTCACAAAAGTAAATTTCACGAACTGATAAGAATAGAAAAAGGTTGATTCTTAGTCACAAAAGTTGATTCTTTCATTCTCTATTCAAGAGATAAATTGCAATTCCTTTATAATACTTGATACTTTGTATTTTTCTATCTTTAGCAATTCAATTGGTTTTATCTAAATATCATATTCAATTCAAGGTGCACAATTTTTTTTCTTTTTTAAATTCTCAAACAGAAAAACATGATAGCGAGTTGATGTCAACCATTTCTACCCCATTTTTAAGCATGCTCAGAGACTAATACCTTACATAGGTTATGAGTTATAACTTATTTTTAAGTACTATAATACTATATTACAATTATGCATCACTAATAACAAAATTAACCAAGTAAAATTAAATTTTGAAGATTGAAAGTGCATAGAATACCTTGTGTCTTCACTGTTCCTCTGTTGTTCCATATTAGAAAGGCTTAGAGCATCTCCTTGAACCAGATAAATTTGTCGGTACCGTCCATAAACCACAAGCAAATTAAGAACACATCCAATATCATAACCAGATATCCACACCCTCATAGGCCAAACAGGTTTCTCCATATTCGAAACAGCCAAAGTAAACGTAGAAACGATGATTTGAACAATCAAAGCACTAAACTCCAACATCAACCAAGTGCTAGAATTGAAAGGATTCGAGCCAAGACTAGACCTCGACCCATTCTGATAATGGAAAACTCTTCTTAAAAAAGTAAACCATCTTGATCTAGATATTCTCATAGCCATCCGAACCGAAAACGAAGGCGGCAACGACACACGTTCAGGCCGATGGCTATTTCTAGAACCATCCACTCTTTCTTCTTCTGCTGCAGAATTCGAAGATTGAACCATGCTGTTGGAATTCAACAAACACCTAGAATTCATTGTATGTAAAGTTATATCAAGCTTAAGACTCTCAAATTCATGAACAAAAGGGTATATTTCAAACTAGTTTTATCACAAACATTTCATCAAACACATGGTTTGCATGATGGAGAAAATGAAGTGTTTATAGGTTGATTAGAAAGAGGAAAAAGGGTGTGGAGGGTATGTCAGGGAAGGTGAAGTTTGTGAATCAAAAAATGAAACTTTGCTTTGATTCAAAGTGAATCACAAGATTTGGTTTGGAGGGAAGTTAACCGTTGGCCAACTTCTTTTTGATCATATTTTTTATATGAAGATGAATTTAGAAAGGAATTGGATTTCAATTTGGTGACTTTTTGTTTCTCTTGTTAATAATAAAAAATTAGAATATTTTTGCAAAGTTTTTTTGTTTTGTTTTGATTTGGAGTGAAATTAAAATAAAGTGAAGTTGATTTCTCTTTGAATTCAAGTGGATAAGACTTAAAGTGATTATTACTATCTTATAAATGGTATTTATGTTTATATCATGTCCAACAAAAACATCATTTATACTATATGATAAATAAACTTCCCATAAAAATAGAATCTTACGACAAATAATAATAAAAAAAAATCCAAATTTCCTTGACAAGTTGGTCTGATGGTGATAGTTTGAAAACAAAAATTGTACTCATTTCTAAGTTTTAAAGTTAGAATAATTAATGTGTTAGATTTGTTTATACAAATTTTTAATTCCAATTAATTTTTATAATTTATGTCTAGAGTGATATCGTCTGGGCGACATCTTCACAGAATGAGGGGTTCACTCTTGGGACAAATGACATGTATGGTACCGTTATCTCCCGTTAGCCATTCAATAAGGAGTCCATCACAACTCTCTGAAGAATAAATAATAGTCATCAGTCTTTCATAGTCATGGGGGCGTTACCACCCCTAAGGGTTTCCTCAACCTTAGGCTAAGGAGACTCCTATATACTTCTCTCATAGTGGGAGAAAATGATAGAACTTAACTTATACAAATAACACCTTACATATTCTTACCCTAAATGTTCACACTTATGGATCCCCAGGCCACTCTTTGACGAGATATATGACACACTTGTTCATGAAGGATTCAAATCCCCCTATCTGGTCAAGTTTGATGGACACAATGATTCCTATGAACACGTCACCTCCATCAAAACACAGATGACCATCATTTGAGCACATGATTCCCTACAATATAAACTACTATTTGGCACCTTCATGGATGCCACCCTGCAATGGTATATGGTTCTACCCCGTGCTTCCGTCGTCATTTGTCAAGAGTTGGTAAATAAATTGTGCACCAGTTCGCCACCAGTCTGTTCAATATACGACAAGGTCCATCAGGGTCGCTGAGGGAGTATCTGACCCGATTTAATGAATCCACCATCGTAGTCGTTCTCCCATACAAAGAAATGTTTGTGGGGGTGTTAAAAAATAGACTCCAAACGAGGCACTTCAACGAAGCTCTCGCCCAGAAGCTAACACTTTCGTTAGCAGAGGTGGTTACCAGGGCATAATGATATATAAAAGACAAGGAGAACAACACCGAGAAGAAGGTGCGAGATGTCAAGGAACATGTTTATAACGCCGAAGGCTCCCATCACCATAGGAAGAGTACTTGCACCTCTTCCATCAAAGACAAAATTGCACTCAAGAGAATAGGCAAGATGATGGAGAGCTTTACGCCTCCAAATACTCTGAAGGTAAGAAAAACACAAGAAGGGAGGTTGAATTGTGTTGACTTTTTCTTTCTTTTTAAACTCTTAGTCAGATTGTAAACACAAAGTATATAATCTGAACTAAAAATAATAGATAGGCAACAGTTAAGTAATGCAAAAAAGAAGAGAGGCACACATAGTTATCATGTTTCCTCTTACAACTCGAGAGTAATCCACTCCCCTTGTACTTACAAGTTATTTTAACTATAATCACATAAGATTACAATTTTATCAAGCATACAAGCAAGAGACTTCCAATGCTCAAACACAAAGTAATAGACTTATATGCTCAAGCATACAAGCAATAGACTTCCAATGCTCAAGCATACAAGCAAGAGAGTTCTATGCTCAAGCACATAAGCAAGAGACTTCAAATGCTCAAACACTAAGTAAGATGCTTCTATGCTCAAGCACACAAGCAAGAGACTTCTAACAATCTACCTAACAAATAAAAGATTGTTTGGGGTAATACACATGATATACAATCAGAGGTGTTGATAAAATAAGACTCAAGAAGAACTCTTTAAGACTTAGGTATTTCTAGAATATACAAAGGTAAGAAATCCTAAGTTAAACTTGTGCTTTTGTTTTGATAGAGTAACTACTTTTTGAATGTCAATGGTTCGTTAGTTCTTTTTCTTAAGGTTTTTATCTCCTTAAATAGAGAAGGAAAGTAGTTGTTGAAGATCCAACACAAGAGAGTCCTTGAGAAGCTTTAATAGAGACATTGAGATGCTTCTCAAAATGGTTAATGTCGTTGAAAGCTTGTTTGAAATTCCTTTTCTAAAAGAGAAATTAACAGTTGCATCTCTGTGGACTCTATGAAGAAAAAGCTCTTAGGTTTTCACGTGACAAACTAGGCTCATAGGTTGACTGTGACCTATCAGAGTCACATTGGTCTTTATACTTTGACTAGTCTCCAGGTTCTGATCTTTAGAAGCATACTTCTTCAAAGTCTGGTCTTTAGAGGTTGACTTCTTCATACTCTGACCTTCAGATGTTAACCTCTTCAAAAGTTGACTTCATCAAAGTCTGGTCTTCAGCTTTTGATCCATCAAATTCTGGTCTTTAAGTTTCTCTTTAGATGTTCAATATCAGAACCAATACTTAGATTGTTCATGAAATTTTAGTCAATGGTCCTGTGCACTTGAACAAATATTAGTATACCCAATTTTTCAATAAATACTTTGTTATCATAAAAAACCTAAGAGATATGAGACAAACCAATTTTGTTCCAACAATCTCCCCATTTTTGATGATGACAAACATAAGTATTTAAGAACAATTGTTGATAAATTATTTAACAAGTTGACTGGAAGATCTGAGGTTTGTAAGCTCCTCCTGAGTCTAATAGTCCATAGGATGAGGTTTGTAAGCTCTCCCTAAGTCCTATCCAAGTTAATTAAATTTAAACATTAGAGCACAAATAATAAATCTTCCGAATTTAAGAAAGATAATAACGGTTAGATTCAATTGCTTAAATAATTCATATATATATATATATATATAATATATATATATATATATATATATATATATATATATATATATATATATATATATATATATATATATATATATATATATATATATATATATATATATATATATATATATATATATATATATATATATATATATATATATATATATATATATATATATATATATATATATATATATATATATATATATATTTCATTCAACCAAAAGAATTTTTAGAAGCACAAAAATATGATAAGAAAATTCACATATATAAAATGAATCGAAATCATGTTTATTTCTCCCTTTTTGTGAGAAATCAATTTTTTTTTAGAAAAGAGTTTAAAACTTAGCTAGAATGGTTGTGAAAAATCTATTCAACTTTCGAAATGGTCAAGGTTGGTTCTTACTATGAGTGCAACTTCCGTTAGATGTGTTTTGTATGATGTCAAAACTAGGATACTTTAGTGTTAATGTATATTAGACGATATCCTCTGAATCTCTATGTGCATCTTAGCATTAAGAAGCATAAAAGTATCTGGAAACAATATGGAAAAGGTCTCATGCATCAAGCATGCATGAAAAATCAATTTTTGTAAAAAATAGTAGTACAAGTCAACACATGCAACTATAGGCCGACCTATGAATTTTTTTTCATGGCTATAGTTCGACACATGCAGTCTATAGGTCAACACATATGTTGTTGTATTAAAGCATGTGGCCTTTGTCTCATGTGCCGAGTCTTCAGGTCAACACATAAGGAGCACATACCAGTCATACGTCAACACATGACTTTGGACAATTCAACCTATGCATCAAACAGGTCGACACATAACTTCTATAGGTCGACCTATCCAATGTATGTTTTCAAAATTTTATATTTTTCTCAAGTCCTTTTCATTTCCTTTTGCCCTAAATCACTCATGCATATAAATATTTCATACATGCATCATTCTCCAGTAAGGTTTCTATAGTGAGTAAAACCTACATGAATCCAGGATTTTAAAGCATCTCATTATCTTTAATTCAATCTATGCATACACACAATCAAACTATACATAATCATTTTTTGATTGGGTGCCATCTAGATTAGGATTGATAACGTCTAATTAGGTTTGTTGTACCAAGAATATTGGGTTGAGATCTTTGAGGGATCAAATAAGAAAACCAAGGTGGGGTTTTCCTTTAAGATCTTTAGGGTTTGAAGGTTTTGGACAAGATTGTGCAATTCGAATCCGATCAAGTGAAAGCCTTGAGACTAAGCGTGTTGTACAAGGGAGTATCGTGAAACGCTGGGTCGTGTTGACAAATCTTGGGTTCAACAACTGTGCACTTAGGATTAATTCAGTCAGGTGAAAGCCTTGAGACAAGGAGGTCTTGCAAGGAAGTAGCAACAACAGGTGAATTGAAGCGACATTGTTGGTGACTTGATCAATCTTTGATCATGTTTTTGGGGGTGCTAGAGTCAAGAATAAACTTAGGGTTTATGGAATTTGATTTCTCATCTCTTGTATACATACATTTGCAAAGTAAAATTTATTATATTAATATCTTAAATCGAATTGAGGGCATACGTACCCATAGCGAGATCGATTGGGGAACTGCCTAAACAAATCTGTGTGTACTCTCTCTCTCTCTCTCTCTCTCTTTTATTTTTTGTATTGCAAATTGTCGACTACTTTGATCTCTTGATCAACATTGTTTGGATAATATTTTTTGAATTATTGTGGAATTTATGTTGTTGTAGTAATCACATACCTTTTGGTCGTGATTGGATTTCTAAGAACTACAAATACTATACAAACATCGAAACTTTGTTAATCACACGCAAAGTGTTCGATAAATTGTTTCAACTAGTTTTTTTTGTGTGTTATTATCGTTGGAGATAAATCGTTATTATAGTAGAGTATTCAATTTAGTGCTTGAAGTATTGATTAATAAACTTGTGGATTCTTATCATACCATTGGTACTCTTACGCATATCCGGGCTTTTCAATAGTAGGTTCGGTTAGACGATTTTGGATCCGTGAAATGTTTGAAACTTGCTTCCGCGCCATAAATTTTTCTAAATCAAATTTTCGAATAAATTTTTAACTTGGGATCTATTCATCCCCCTTAGATCTAGGCATATCGTCTAACAATTAGTATCACGAGCTCTAGTTGTTTCCGGTCTTAAGATTTGCTTATTAGATAATGACTACCAAACCTAAAGGGGCGTATAATAGAGCACCTATTTTCATCGGCAGAAATTATGGCTACTTAAAAGCTTGTATACATATCCATATCAACTCCGTTGATAAGGGTGTATGGACGTCATCACCAATGGTCCTAATGAAATTACAATGACCAATGGTGAAGGCGTCATCATACCAAAATCGGAAAATCAATGGAATGATAATGATAGGAAGTTGTGGTCTCATGATTGGAAAGCACAAAATATTTTCATATCCGCATTAGGTGTTGATGAGTATTATCGTGTCTCTCATTGTGAAATCGCCAAAGCTATGTGGTACGCATTAGAAGTTGCCCATGAGGGAACTAATAAGGTCAAATAAGCTAGGATCAACAAATTAAACCAAGAGTTTGAACTCTTTCGTATGAAGTATGGTGAAACCATTGCCGACATACAAAAGAGATTCACACATCTTATTAATAGATTGAATGCTCTAGGTAATCCTATCTCTAATGCTATGGCTACTAACAAGGTTTTAAGATGTCTTAACAGGGAACGGCAACCCAGGGTCACTGTTATCAAAGAAGCAAATGATATTAAATCACTTGATCTTACTACGTTGTTCGGTAAATTGGAAGAACATGAGCAAGAAATCAATTGCCTTGAAAAACATGAAAAAGAGTATGAAAAGAAGATGAAGAAATAGAAAGTTAAAGACAAGGTGGAAGAGAAGAAGCCAATTGCTCTAAAGACTTCTAGTTTCAAGTCCTCAAAGAATGAGCCTAGTGAGTGTGAAGAAAGGGATGACAAGAACTCTGTTGATGATGATGATGTTGGGCTATTTGTCAAGAGATACCAAAGGTATATTTGGAAGAACAAAGTCAAGCATTCCGAAGGAAACCTAGCCAAGTTTAGAAGGGAGTCCAAGTCTTAAAAAGATGGTGAGAATAAGAAAGGTAAATTAAGAAGCTCTTATTATAATTGTGGTTAAATTGGTCACTATAGACCGAAATGTCCCATAATTAAGAAAGAAAAAGAAAAAGGGTATCACAAGAAGTCTAGTAAATTTAGAAGAGCTTATGTAGCTTGTGAAAGTGAAAGTGACTCCTCAAGTGATGAAAGCTCCACTTCAAGTATAAAATCAACCCAAATTTGTCTCATGGAAAATGGAAGGAAAAAGAAACAAGTAAGTCCTTCTAAACTTGAGCTTACTGGTGATTTAGCTCATTCTCAATTGCAAGACACTTTTGATAATATTCATAGAGAAACATTAAATGCTTCTAATAAATTAGCTTCACATGAAAATATATTTTTGAAATTAGAAGCTAAAGTATTAGAATCTGAAAGAAAGTCGGAAGCTATTAAGAGATCTATGATAGATATTCAAAGTGACAAGAATATGAGTGAAAAACCTTCTAGGTTTGCTTGTGAATATTGTAATAATTGGAAAAAATAGATAAATGTCCTTCAAGTCAAATTAGACAAAGCTTTACAACTTAAAAGTGCATTTGCTATTGATCCTCCGAAGCATGAAATATCTTTGAATCATTCTTACAAAAAGCATAAAAATTTCAAAAAGGATTCGAATGGTAAAAGCGTAACTCATCGTAATATATCTTGTCATTATTGTTGAAAAAAAGGTCATACCAGTGAAAAGTGAAAATTTAGGAAGATGTTAGTTCCTAAAGGAGTCTTTCAACGGTTGCATAAATGCAACCTTGATTTCACTCACTTCCAATGACCCAATGAAAATTGAGTACCTATTTTATTTGTTTAATTCTACAGGTTGAATGTCCCGAATCTACCGAAAAGATGTGGTATCTTGGTAGTGGATGTTCAAGGCATATTGTAAGACCCCAATTTTGACCCTAAGATCCCTCATGCAAATTCATCATAAGCATTAGCATTGAGATCATACCTTGGCATCCTCCTTACCCCTTTTTCATTGGGTTTGTTTTGGGAGAGATCACCAAGCACTATGTGATTGTATCATACTTGTATTTTATCATTTCACTAACCAAAAAAACCAAAAAATATGTCTTTGCATTTGCCTAACTCTTTTGTAGGTAGGGCATGATCTCCATTGATCTATCAAGTTCACATATAGGGTTTGAGACCCTCATGAACAAAGAGCACAACTATGGATTGATCCAAGGATGGTTATAAGAATCATATGTGAGTCCCAATGTTCTATACATGTTATTTTTATCAAGTTTTCTTCAAGAGGTTAAGGGTGATTTGCCTTGGAAACCTTAGTTTGACTGGGTATCTTGAGTAACTTCTCCAACAAGCTATCTCACCAATTGATCAAATTTCTCAAGGGATGCTTAAAAATTTATCATCTTATGCATATATGATCTACCATGAGCCTATAAAGTCAAGGGAATTGAAGGTTAGCAAGTTGGTTGATGGTGGTTGGCCAGATGAATTCATCTGATCAAAACTAGGTCGCCCTAGACCCTATCTCCTATAATTTTCACCATATGAAAATGATTCCAAGAGAAAACTTACTCTAAATGACATTCCAAACAATTTTCGTGTTGAGACCTAGAGCTAGTTTTGTTTGGAAGATCATTTTATATGTTGAAACATTATAGGTCATTTTGTCTAAACCCTAATTTGAAAGTCAACTTCCCAAGGCCATAACTTGCTCAATTTTTATGATATGAAAGATTTCCAAGTTGCACAATAAAATTCAATGTGTCTACTTCAACTTTTATGTTTTGAGTGAGGGCTAATTCAACTTTTTTGAGCATGTGATTGAAGGAGAAGAGCGATCCAAAACGCAGCGGAATTTAAAATTTCTCCTTTAGTGATCCTTACGAATGGGCATGATCAGTGATAGAATCGTTACCTCTTGTGGCGATTTTAACCTTTGATGCAGATCTACCAAGCAATCACGAACGTTGAACGATGACAACACCTCTACTCAATCCACACGAACGGATTCATTCAATCTCAGTGCTAGCTGCTACAATGAAGGCTTTGAGTGAGAGAGAGAGAGAAACGAGATTGCAACTGCACAAATGCTTCTACACAAGGGTTCTATTTATAGAACCACTTGTGTGGGCTGCAAGCTAAAAATCCCACTCAAGTGTATGTGGCCTATATCTTATAATATGCCAAAATCACTTAAGCACGTGGTACCTTGCCATATTTCGTATTCTACTTAAGTACACCGTACCTTACGATGTTCTACAATTCACTTAAGTGCACCGTACATTATGGTATTCCTTAGTTACTCTATCTCTCATCAATCCGTCCTTTTGTGTGCGACCCTGTAGGTTTTCGCGGCATTGACAATTATATTAAATCACGTATTTAACATAATAAACAGTGAGCGGTATCTAGCAACACATCACTGCTACCCAAGACACGAAAATGTCATGTGATCTGACAAATCCTTTTGTGATAATACTTATGTGTACAATTACCCTTTTGCCCTTATGTCTATATTGAACACAAGGCATAGATCGTGTCATCCTTGTCCAGTTCAATATTGGGCCCATAGACATTTATCCTGTTACGCAGGATGGGCAAATTCCATCTAGGTCACTCATGTCCCTTAGCATGCTTCGTGGAGTACCCATCAACTGTCTTTATGGTCATCCAGTTACGGACAATGTTTGATCAACAATAAGGCACTCGACTCTATATTTAGGGTCCATAGTGGTTTCAGGTCGAAGGGTGGTATACACCATTATCACCATGAGAATAACTTATGACACTTTGCATAACATTCTATATAGTATTCTCATAGCGGGTCAATCCAGTATAAATATTACTCTTAATATTCATACCTATGTTTAAGACTTGATAACTCATTATCCATGATCCATGAGATGTGATCATCAGTCTATATACATAATAGTCTTAATGCTTTAATGTTATCCCACTTCACAATAAAGCTAGACTATGGATACTTTAAGAATAGTGTCCTTATGTTTAATGTGATCTCATGATTAAGTCACACTTGATACATTAAACGGACTATCTATTCTAGGGACTTTATCAGCAATAAGGCACTCGACTCTACATTTAGGGTCCATAGTGGTTTCAGGTCGAAGGGTGGTATACACCATTATCACCATGAGAATAACTTATGACACTTTGCATAACATTCTATATAGTATTCTCATAGCGGGTCAATCCAGTATAAATACTACTCTTAGTATTCATACCTATGTTTAAGACTTGATAACTCCTTATCCATGATCCATGAGATGTGATCATCAATCTATATACATAATAGTCTTAATGCTTTAATGTTATCCCACTTCACAATAAAGCCCGACTATGGATACTTTAAGAATAGTGTCCTTATGTTTAATGTGATCTCATGATTAAGTCACACTTGATACATTAAACGGACTATCTATTCTAGGGACTTTATTAGACAAACATAATAAAGAAAAAGCCTTTTATTATTAATAAATAATTCGATACAAGTACCAAAAGTATTGGCCTCTAGGGCTTACACCAACAGTGATATGAGGTTACATTATAGGTCATTTTTGACCTATACCATTGATCAAGTGATTTTTCCAAACTTCAAAAATGCATAACTCTATCATTTCAAATCCAAATGACATGAAATTGGTGACTATTTTGAAGGTCTTTGAAAGAGCTACAACTTTTATGAATACACTTTTCTCATTTGAAGCTCATATAAAAAGTTAAGCAAGGCGGAATATTGAGACATATGGCTTGACACTTAGAAAATTTTTAATATGTCAAAAATTTCCAAACTTCCACCTCAAATTTCTTCATGTTCCAAGCTCCAAATGGAAAAGTGTTGAACATGAAAATTGTTCCTTTTGATCTCACCTTTTCGAAGAGCTCAAATTCATCCATTTTGGACAAGGAATGCATAGGTTGCGCATGGCTTGAACATGGTATCATCATTTGGCAAGGATCAAACTTCAAATCTTCACACACACTTGCCTTGCAATCTAAGTTGGTTTCAGACTCTCACACACTCATTTATGGACCTAAGGAAATGATTTCATGGGCCCGTATGCGCCCATGTGCCCATGCATCATCAATGACCAATTTTGGAAAGTGATTTCAAGTGCGCAAATATCAATAGTTTCAGCTATAAATAGAGCCTCATATGCTTAGCATTTCACAGACATTCGCGCCAGCTTTGATCCCAAACCTCTAACCCTCTCATTCTAAAGGATAATCCTGAGAATTTCACTTGAAATTGAGTTTGAATTCTCACTGTTTTGAGATTCAAAACTCCAGAGATCCAAGACCTTTTGAGCATTCAATCCTTCTTCTGCAAGCATTTGGAGTGAGATCAAGCACGAGCCAAAGCAAGAACAGCTGAATCCAGACCTACATTGAAGGTATTTTCCAAAAATTTTAATCTCTTAGATTCTCTCTAAATCTTGCTCAATTCTATTGATTCTTTGGTTGTCTGAAGTCCTACCAATGTAGGCAAGAAGATTGAGTTGCTTTGAGGCCAAATCGAAGCAACTCAGTTCATGTACCTCAAATTTCAACTCCATGTATCTCTCAATATACTTGGAGTTAGGATGAATTGAGGTCAGATTCGTGCTCAGTGCCATTTTTACTTTGAAATCATGTCCTTCTTTTTAAATTTGGTGATGATTATGACTGAACCAGTCCGGCCAGGGCCGCCGGAGAAGACGACCGACCTTTAGACGCTGGTGGTGAGCTGGATGGTTCTGAGCCACATGATCCTTTTGAAATGAAATAATCTCATGCGTTGGTTTGAATTACCAAGTTTGTGGCGCGCTGACTAGGGCGTATCGTGGATTGCGCGCTTGTGGCTACTTGATCTGCCACCTCAATTAATGAGGGAGATCAAGTGGTCCACGTTTTTCCTGTTATTTTAATTTTAATTTTAATTGCTTTATTTTTATTAATTCATATTAATTTTAATATTGATCCAAAAAATAAGGGAGTTTCACCAAAAATTTCAAATAATTTCCTCTTTCATATTCTGAATTAAAATTATTTTTTAGATCATTATTAATGTTTTTCATGATTTAATTGATTTTTCATTTGTTTTTAATTGTTTAAAAATATGTTTAAGTGTCCAAAAATTATGAATTTTTTTCTCCAAGGTCCTTTGACCTTGTTTGACCTATGATAAGTCTCATGGCCATTTCTTTGGTGTTTTGATGAGGTTTTAGGAATTGGACAAACCATATTTAATTTAAATGCACTATTTTAGTATTTTAAATTTGAATAAATGCAAAATAAATTTGTTGACCACTTGTGATAACTTGTTTGAGTTTGATTATTGTTGTTGGGCCTTGGTCAAGGTTGATTTGACTTTGTCAACTTAATATCATTGGATTTAGGGGATTGATGGAATGTACATTCCCTCTCCCAAAATGAATGAATGATATTAATTTGGTAAAAGTCCTCCCTTGACCAATTTGAGTTTTCATCTATTCCCCTCCCACTTCATCTCATTCCTCTTCTTTATGCATTCATTTCATTTGGCCTATGATATCTCAAAGTCCTAATGCTAGTTGATTGAAAAATTAACATGAGTATGGATGAGATTAGGCCACACCTTTTGCATATCCTTTTTTGTGTGTGGTATGTTTCATGAGCATAGTTTATTATACTATGTCTCTAACATGCATTAACACCAAAATTCTATTACCCGACCTCAAATAGTTGTGACTTCTACATAAGTCCAATTACGATTGCTTAACATAGCGCTAAATTTGTGACACAAAAGGCATAAGCATTCTAGTTAGTGAGATTGTAAGTCTCCCCTCTTTCATGGTACTGTGTGGAAACTTGGCCTTTTTTCCTTCCTTTGGAAGATGTCTTGGTTCAAAGATCTATGCTTGTGATAAGTGGGTTGAGTGTTCTCCAAAGAATGTCTTAAAATGAAAAGCAAAAGAAAAACAATACTAACTTCTAACCTATTAACTACTAACATTTAAATTCAAGCCATTTACCTTAATGCAATTTAGTTTTAGCATTTTATTTCATTTGTCATTGTTCATATCATTCTAATTGTTTACATTAATGCAATTTTCACTTTGTCCATTTGGACCATATTGTGTGATATACTTTGTTTGTGTATGCTTTGTTCATTTGTGTGGTCTTTGACCATTAATGTACATAATAACAACAAAAAACCCTAAAAACTTTTGTGTGGATTGTTGGCTTGATCTTGGACAAATGGACTTAGAACTTAGGCAACATTCCTATGCTAAAGGACTTGGCCAATACCAA